>NC_068352.1:31650965-31950965 GCF_014633365.1 Diospyros lotus
ATATAAGGAAAATATTTAAGGTTAATAGATTTTTGCCTAAAATTAGGTATCATCCACAATAAATGGTGACAATTGAGATTCCAATTTTAGGGTTTGTAGGATCCATTGCATTGACCTATCCTTACAGTCCAAAAGCAGTGTGGATTGTGGAAATTCCAACGTCCGAAGTGGTGGAATTGTAGTACATTTGGTCGGTGGACTTATTCTTGTTCCTGCCACGTGTTGTCTGGCAAATTATGTGATTGGCTAGGCGGCTAATAAAGGTGAAAAAAACCCAAAATGAAAAAAGAAAAAAAAAAGGAACTTTCTTCCAATTAGGTAAAGACAATTACATAAAACTTTAATTATGCTCCATATTTTATATTGACTTTATACTTTTTTTTCCCTTTAGAATTCATGACTTTTAGTTAATTAACTTAATATTTTTTCTACTTTTGAGAATCAAATTAATTGAAATTATTGGTTTGGTTTAACTCGATTCAAGCTAAGAGTTAGTTCGGTTTGATTTTCAAATTTGATAATTTCAGTTATTTCGATTAGTTTGATTGAGTTTTTGTATTGAAAAAATAGAAATAATTTATTACTTAACTAATGTTTTTTATTATTAATTAAGTATGATATAGTAATTACTAGCATATTTTATGAATTAATTAACTAATATTACTTATTACTGGAGTAATAAAGCTCTATTTTGAAGATTAATTGATTAATATTGCCCATTAATTAAGTAATAATTGAATTACTTGTATATAATTTTAAGGATAGTTGGGTAATAAATAGAAGGTTTTTTTTTTACCCCTTTTCTGTTTCAAAAAATAATTAACTAATTATTTTTGTTAACTTTATTGTTTAAGTAGGAAACTTTACTTGAGTAGTTGAAAAACTTACTTTGAGTAATTGAAAAACTTTATTCGAGTAATTAAAAATTTAATTGCATAACTTTTTGGTTTCGTCGAGTTTTTTTCATTTTTTTTTTTGGGTTTTTTTCAATTGATTTAGTTTTTTTGTATTTGTTTAGTGGGTTTGGTTTGATTTTTACACAATTTTGATTTATTTGATTTTAGCATTTTGATTCAATTGGAAATCAATTGAATGCTTACTCTAATATTCAAGTTTAAAATCATATGAGTAATACTTGAAAGGAATACTCAGTTCACTTCTAAATGGTACGAAAATTAAAATGTTGAATCCTATTTTGTCTCACCCAACTCTTTTGTGATCTGGGGAATCAGTTTTGGAGATGAAGAGAGTATTTACAGTACAAATTTGGAGGGTTATAAACAAAAGTTGATGGTTGAAAGATGGAGAATAAGCCATGTGTGTGCATTGTCTACCTCAAATGCTAGCCCCACGGTACATCAGAAAATTAACAGAAAACAAATGAAAACTGACCTTCTGCTGCTGCATTGGAATTCGAATTGGAATTTGGAAACCTCTGAACGTGACACAACACAGAGGAGGGTATTTCTTAGAACCTTCATTTTCCTTTTGGTCCCTTTCTTTCCTGAAAAATGCTTTGCAAAGGTCCTTTCTTAAAAAGGAGATATTTGACAAAATATTTTCAATTTCGTCATGTTTTCCTGAGTTTTTTTGGGTTAAAATTTGAAACTTAACTTTTGTTTGTCAATCGTTGACACTTGTAGATAGAAATAACGAGAGAGAATGAACACGATCAGTGTTTCTTTTAAGTTTTTAAAAATGATTATGGTTTCATGTTCGCATTTTTATCTTCATTCTATTAACTAGTTAATTTCTTTATCAACTCAATATCGAACAGCTAATTGTTTGCACCCTTTTATCAACTTAATGTTTGCTAATCAATTAGCGGCTTTTTATTAATATAAATAATTCACAACATATTTTTTTTTAAATTTTGAGAGACAACAACATTATTAAATGCATTGTTTAGTTTTCAATTTTTAATATAAAATGAAAATACATAAAAATAAAAACAAAATTAAACAAGTCTTGCAAGTCCAAACAAACAGAGTGGCTGCACGAATAATTTCATTGGATTTTCTCGGTCGCCAAACGGACAAGCCACATGATTCTTTCTTGGGCACTTACTATTTTCTTGGCGGCCAAACGGACAAGACACATGAATTCATAGGCCATTTATTGGACAAACAGACCACGATGTCTGAATCATATGATTTCCTAATTTAAATTCAAGAAGCTAAAACAAAACCTTATCATAATAACGTTACTAATATAACAATATCATTCATTTTCTAGTAACATTTCTCTCCCAAAATTCCTTAAAAATGTCATTTTTTTTGTGATTTGATATTTCATCCTAAAATAAAAGAATACAAAAAAATTAAGTAAGCACTTAAATGGGTTTTGAAAACTGGATTATATTACAGACTTCAATTAATCAAACCCTTAAAAATAAGGTTAACACTTAGTAATTGGGGTTAACATCATAACTGCTAACATTGAAATATAATGGTGACTTGATTTTTGAGTATGTTTATATCTTCTAAATGATAATTTTGGTGAGTATTCTAAATCGACAGCACAATTATTAATTTTGATGAGTATTCTAAATGGACAGCACAATTGTTAATTTTGATCATAATATTTAAAAAAGTTGGATTGATATGGAAAGTGATGTTGATACAGATCTCTCCTAACATTTGTACATATTTTTCTCTTCGTGTTAAGAGAATTGTATATTTTTATTAGTTGCTTCGATTTTCTAGTTTGGTATTTTGTTATGAGACTCGGGATGTTGGATTGACATGGAAGGTGATGTTGACGAAGATCTCTCCTAACTTTTGTACATATTTTTCTTTTCATGTTAAGAGGATTGTATATTTTTATTAGTTATTTTGATATTCTAATTTTGTCTTTTATTGTGAAACTCCTTAAAGTAATAGATTATTTTTTTTCAATGAAATTTTTATTTAAAAAAAATTAATGTTAACAAATAATTACAGAGTTAATGTTGATCAAGCCTTACAATAATCTTGAATGGGTGCTAACCAACACCACCAACCATGACAAAGATCAAGACTTTCCAGAGATATTTTCCCTACCCATTGAATTAATCATGGTAAGGTTAGGCATGGCTTTGCTTAGGGTTCTTGACATTATATAAAAAAAAATAAAATCTGCACACCTATGCCCTTGGTAGCATCATTGTGTCTCTTCCACCCCCATTTAGTAAAATAACTAGCCCTAGATCTCAAACTATCTAAGTAGGGAGTCTACATATGTTATATTATTCACTTCCTTTTTCTTAAATTTTGTGGGATTTTATGAACACTTGTATTAGGAATTAATTTACCTTCCCATCCCTTCATCTTTGAATTCTCAAATTTTCCTTTTTTTTTTTTTTTTTTAAAAAAAAGAGGGGTATGAACTTTGTTTGATTTTTCAACACCCACCAAACCCATGTTGATGGAAACATGCATCTTGTTGTCAAAATCAGAGGTGATGGGAGGCCTTGAAGATCTTTCAAATCTTGCAGTGCCATTGGCTGATTTCATGAACCCCAAATCATCTGCAAGACTAGTTACCATTTACCAATGACAGGCTGCCACAGTCATTTTCCTTCCCACATAACTCTCTTCTACTGGTCAATTTCTTGCCCATTCAACCCCATTGCCACTACCCACTTGTTTCATCTCTATTTCCACTCTGGTTTGCCTATCCTTTTCCTCAGAAAATTGACCCCTTTATAAAATTTCCTTATTTTGGAAAACAATAATAAAAGAATAGCACGACCTCAATGTATTCAACCTTTATATTAATATACAATGTTGTCGCATAACCAAACATTATTGATCAATCATCTTTGTTATAAATAATTTTATTTATAGTTAACTCTATTCTCCATTCTAATATTCTTATATTATACTTCCACCCGCATTCACTTAGTGACATAACAAAATTGGTCTTATGAACGATGATAAATGAAGTTTCGACATTTTGCTTTTGAATAAAATAATGAAACAGTGATATTAATATTTTATAAAAGAAATAAAAAAAAAAAGGAAGCAAAGATTAAAAAGTAGGGAAAATAGGATATGGCATTCATTCACAGGGAACACAGAGACTCAGAACCGAGGAGGAGACAAGACACATTATTAGTGTTGTTTGTGTGTATATATATATATATATATACATACCTTATTCTTCTCATCTCTCCTTCTGCAGATTCTCTGAATGGCTAGCTAATGATAAACACATGGAAGTGAAAGAATCAAAAGCAAGAGAAGCAGCTGAGCTTCACCACATAAAGCTTCGAGCTGCTCTCTGTAAAACCTCACACACTCTCACTGTAACCAAATTAAGAAGAAAGAAAAGTAATTGATTTGACGGCCGGGAGATTCCGGGGGCCTATCTGCAGCCATCCCACTGGTCAATCTCCGCCGCAACAATCTAAAAAACTAGAATCTACAACCGCCGCTGGCGGCCGCTAGGCCTGGTTGGCCAAGTCGTTGGCGCTGATGAATGTGCCATGGAAGCCGTAGGGCACCCTGGAAGGAAGCTTGATGGATGCTTCCAGCTTCAGGGTCATGGCGTTCACGATTCGCAGCTCTGATTTATCGGTTTTCTCGTTGTGGACGAAGGCCAGAATGTGGCCCTCGTCCTCATCTTCGCAATCGGCGTCTCTGGGCAGGAACAGAGGCTCGCCGCCGTAGTTGCCGTCGCTGTACATGTACTTCTTGACCTGGAAGGAAAACGGAGAGGGATTAGAACTAGATAATCTAAAAGATTGATAGATTTTGAATTAAATTAGCTAAAGAAATCGAGTAATCTAAGAGAGTAACAGCTTTACCTCGCCGGAGAAGAGGTCGACCTTGGCGAAACCCGAGACTTTGGGCCAGGGTTCGGCGATGGCGAGGTAGGCGAACCGGGTCTTGCGACCGAGCTTGTTCCGGTTCACCATTCCGGCCTCGAGGTTGACATGATCGGCCTCGGCCATAATGGGCCGGCGGGTCGATTTGCCGGTCCTCAAGTTGAGCCGGATTTCGGAGAGAACGCTCTTGAGGCCCTCGTCGCATTCGTTGAAAATGGAGTCTGGCGGCGTCATGCACGACCCGATCACCACCACCTCGTCTGTCTCCGGCTCCTCCCAGGCGTTCCAGAGGTGGAAGCAGAAGCAATCCGGAGCTTCGACCCATTTGATCTTTGACCCGTCCGTTTCGTACTTATCCAGGACCCCGAATCTCGAGACCTTTTTCCGGTCATACACCACCGGGGAGCCGCCGCGGATCATCTCAGGCAACTTGAACACCACCTGCTGGTCGGGCACCACCACGAACCTCTCGGTAATGGCGAAATCGTGCATCATGGTTGGCTCCGAGACCGGAATTTCCACCTCCGGTGACTTCTCGCCAGACGGCGAGAACCTGAAATACTTAAGGTAGGGTTTCTGGATGACGTCGTAGCTGAGGGAGAAGAGCTCGCCGGAAACTGGATCAAGCTTCGGATGAGCAATCATGGTAGTTTTGAGCTGGTTGTCGAAATTGTACCGGCCGACGGTGGACAGGTCACCGGAGGGGGTGACTCTGACATGGTACGGCAAATCGTCCTCCGACATGGCGAGGAGCCGGTTGTTGAAAAAGGCCAAGCCGGCGTTGGCCACGCCGATGCCGCGGCTGTGGTCGAGTAAGCCGAAGAGGCCGCGAGCATAGAAGAGGAGGAGCCGGGCGATGCCGGAGTGGCCGTGGAGCTCGCCGATGGCTTTCGGGAAAACCGGCCGGCCCAGGGCGCGTTCCTGGACTAGCCGGTTCGTTTCGGTGAACCGGCAAGCGTAGCTGGCGGCGCCGTTACTGAACTTGACGGCGTGAACCATTCCGTCGCCGTCGAAGAAGTGGTGACCGGCTACGGGCTGGAACAGCGGGTTGGCACCGTTCCGGACGTAGACGCCCTGGATGGACTCCGGAATCTTTCCCTCCACGGGAAGGTTCCACCGGACGGGCTGCTCCGGCACCGGGGCGAAGTTCCCGGCTATTTGGACCATCGGGTCCGCCGTCTTGGGCAGTGGGTGTTGGCGTTCCCGCGCCACCAAGGCGGTCTCCGCCCTGTCCAGCGCCATTGCCGCCGCTCTCTGAATCAAATTCCATTGCTGAGAAAACGAATTGGTGGAAGAAGACGACGACGAATTCTCCTTGGGCAGAGGCGTTTGGTATTTTGGGTGCGAGTGCTTGGGGAAATGCAGAATGGAAGGTGTTTGAAGGGAGCAAGAAATGCTGGTTTTTTCCCAATTTGGGTTGCGATTTACGAGGGGTATCGAGGTGGAGGAAGAAGAAGGAAAGGAACCCAGTTCTCTGCAAGAAGCAGGGAGCTTGCGCTTAAGCCAAGTACTTGAAGTAGTTGCCGTAGCTGCAGATGCCATGGCTACCTATTTTTGCAAAATCTTGTTTCTGCCCTGAAGAAGCGACGAGCTTTCTTTGCAGTTTGTTTCAGAAGAATTTACAGAGAGCGAGGGAGGGAGGGAGTGTTTGTTTTGGGCAGAGCTAAGAGAAGAGAGGATATATATATATAGAGAGAGAGAGAGAGAGAGAGAGTGAGTGAGGGAAGGGGGAGGCGGGGTGGGAGAAGCCCACGTGTTACTTCTGTGGAAAGAGAGCCCCAAAGCAAAGTGGACGATGCCTCTTAACTTTGACACGCCCCACCCTCTCTCTCTCTCTCTCTCTCTCTCTCATTATATGATATTAATATGAAAAGTATTCTAGAGACAGGGAAGATGGTTGGGTTCTTCTTTGTTTTGTTTTTAGGTTTTGTTGTTGGCCCATTTACATGATCAAATGTGGTTTCCCCCAACTTGGAGACGTTATTAGGTTTGGTAGTTATAAACTGATTATGTACAAATAATATTTTGAAGTTTGATCACTAAGAGAGCAGAGGTAGCAGAGACTAAATTGTGAAGTTAAATTTTGAGGGGATGAGAAAGGCAACGTTGGGTCGGATTTACTTATAAAATTTTGTGCTTAATTCTCCAACCTCCACCATATAAGTCATAGATTTAACAAAATAACGTCTGACACATCTTTCTTGACTACTATTAGTGTGCCTATCCTTCAGTCTTGCCTAATTTCCAAAATTATATCTCCCATGTTAGGTGAGTGTGATGCCATTGGTCCCTTCCTTCTATTATTTGATTTATTTTTGGCCTAAAAACTTTTGGGGGTCTTCCCAAAACGGTACACTTGGCATGCCCTTAGTGGCATGAACCTCAAAAGTAGGTCACTACAAGGTGCCCCCACGCGGTTGTTACCCCCCTCCACTCTTGAGGGATAATTCTTAAGAAATTTTGTCCCAAGTTAGGGACACCCACATAATAATTAAAATAAATACATCTTTATCAGACCTTCTTGTTAGATTCAAAGATTAATCCTATCATCAATTTTTCTGGATTTTCTCAATGGCCAAACAAATACATTCTATTAGGGTTCTTATTATTATAAATATATATAGATGTTACATATATATAGATAGATTTTGTAGTTAGGATTGCTTTGGGTCTCTCTCTCTCTCTCTCTCCTTGATTGGGGGAGAGAGAGCCCTAATTTGATTTGTTTAAGCATTGATGAGTTATCTAACTTCCAATCATGCTCCACCAACCATATCCTTGCTTCATATTATATGCCCTTAATTAGTTACATATATATTTTAATAACCATGTTTTGGTTAGCCATGAATGTCACGGATGACTCTATATCACACAAAAGGTGCAATGTTTTAGATTTAAAATTGTTTAAACCAAACTAATATAATTGAGTGATTTGATAGAGATAACCCTTTGACCTCTTGCGTCAGATCTCATCTGGGAAATACACACGCATCATGAACATTCTTAAACTTACATACGTGGAGTTCATGAAAACAACATGCTCATTAATTAATTAATTAAATCCCCATTACGCGTAATCTGCTTTTAATTTATTTGTACTTTAATCTTACTTAATTGTGTTTAATTATTATTATTATTATTTTTATAATATCAAGATTCCTCGTCCATAAGGTGAGTCTTGAATTGATAGAAATATGCAAATAATATATATTGTCGGCACCCCTTTAATTGGCTATTGTTACGAGATGAGTTGTAACAAATTTTATTTTCTTTAATTTTGGAGTGCATGTGCTATTAAATGAACGATTTTATCAACTTAACCCCCCCAAAAAAAGAATCTTATCAATGTGTCATGAGTGATGATCATAGACTTAATCGCGATTTTGTTATCATATAATTTTGTATATATTAATTAAGTTTACGAGTTCGAGATAAGCAAGATATATCTCTTTTTCCATAAACCTAAAGATTTTATATCTTAATTTAACTTAAATTATTAAGTTAACATTGGATAGACATGGTCTCTTTTGTTTGTTTTTTAGTATATATTGGCAATGTTTTTAGCATATATGTCCTTCATTCTACGAGACTTGAAAAAGGATCGTATCTATATATAATCAGGCCAATCCAATCCTAGTATAAAACTAGGAAAATGATTTATGAGTCTCACAACGACCCTAACTCAACCGATCAAATAAAGATCGCTTAAAAAAATTGAACAGGTTCAACCCTTATTAGACACATAAATATAAATGACAACATCATACGACCCTACATTGTATTGAGTTCATGAGCTATAAATCACTCTAAACTTAAGGTTACTATCTAAAGAGAAGCGACTAAGAGGGTATTTGGCTTAGCGACTTGACTGCTTATAAGTAATCCTTTTGATTTAAATGTTGTATAGTTTATTTAGTCGTATATTTATTAAAAATTAAATAATTTAAATATTATCAAACTTAAACGCTATTAAAAAACTCCTCCCAACCACCCTATCCCTAAACCTACTGAGTTCACTAGCTACAAACCACCCTAAACCTAAGGTTACAATCTAAAGAGAAGCCACTAAGAATTATTGGATCAATTAATGTGGGATCATAATTAGATGGCGAGTCTCCATTCCCTTACATGATTATTAGTTGCTAATCAACACGGGTTAATTAATTAATTATTGAAACATGACCTTTGATTAATATATATATATATATATATATATACCCCTGTGTTCCATGATCTTGAGAAAGATTTAATTAATTTTAATTTACAGGTCCCAACGAACACACCATTGAAATGCATGATTCCGTGTGAAACTGTTGACGCCATTGCTGCTGCTGCTGCAACCCACTTCTTCATGGAACCCACTGTTCTTTCAACTCAGAAATTGAATTAATATATATATATATATATAGACACATGTGACATATTGCAGGCTGACGGAATCTGCAAGAGAGGTTTGACATCGCCAGAAATAATGGAGGATCTGCCGCCGTCTATGCTCGGCCGGCGACACATGTCGCACGTGTAGTGGAGTGATTGTCATGTGGGTTTGTTTCACGTGTGCACACATGGCGGTTCGTGCTAATTAATTCTAGGGTTTGATCATTAACACCACCATTGTCTTCAATGGTATACTTACTGATCACTTCCTAGTAAAGTAAAGTAGAAAATTAATAGACAATTTTAATGGGTTTAAGAAACGAGTTCATTCTACTAAATTTGTTATTTGACTCGCGAGATAGATATAATGTAGTTGATAATCATATTCGAGATTTACAAGATCGAGTAATTAACATTAAGACATGTTTCAAATGTATATTTAACGATGTCTTTTTTTTTTTTCGTAAACGAGCAAATTTAATACATAAAAATAAAAAGAATTTACACAGAACAAATAGGAAAAATTTCGATCTAACACATAACAAAAAGTAAAATAGAGCTATCACAACGAAAGAAAATTACAAAACACGCAAAATCACAACACAAATAAGCTGATTATCTAGCAAACTCAATCTACTTCTTTTGACGATCATCTCTAGTCAAGATGGATCAACAATGATGTCACAGCCCACGTGAAAGTATTTTTTTCCCTAATAAACATTTTTTTACATGGATTGTCACATTATTACTAGTTATCTTTACTGCATATGAATAGCATTATTCTATAAAAAAATGGCGAGATTAGCTCCTTAGTATAATTAACTTTAGATCGTCAGGACAATAGAGTAAATAAATAATAAATGTGTAAGGAGCCGATATTAGGGATTATCTATGAGATTTTTAAGCTTGCTTACCTTGAGCTAGAGGTGAACCTATCGACCTAGTAAAGATAATGTTGGGCTCAAATTCTTTAGAGATGATGTGACTCAAGATAATTTGACTTCTCTCAATACTCTCAAGCTCCCTTACCTTGAGTTGGAGACAAAATTTTGGGCCAAACAAAGATAATGTTGGGCTTAAATTTTTTGGAAGTGAAATGAGTCGAGATATTCAGAGTTTTCTTCAATATTCCAAGATTCGAATATCTTGGGTCGTGCTAGGTTCTTCAAAATTAGGATATGAAAGTTAGATTCTATGACTTGATTTTTAACTCAAGACGGGAGAGATGGTACTTGTTTCCTTGTCATTCATCAATATATAAGGACACACGATACGATGAAATTAGTTATTTTATCAAAATAACTTAGTAATTTTATCTTTTTGAGAATTCTCTTGTCAAGTTATATATTAATTAAGATAAAAAAAAATCCAAACTAAAATCATATATGCATGTGATAACATGGGGAAGCAAATTAATCCTGCATGTGATAATTAATCTTATAAGATGATCGGTGCTTTGGTTGCATACAATACATGTTAATTATTTGAAGTTGGTGCATATATATATATATGGGGGGATGCACCATATATATTGCTTATAAAATGGACAAAAGATGTTACATTTTCTAAATAATTAAGCACCAATAACTCTTATACTAATTAATTAATTAAGGTGGTTGAGATGACATGCTCCTTAATCGATCAACGACTTTACCCGAAAAACCGGCCAACGGCAAAGACACAACGGACCCAGAACCAGAGATTAGATTAAATTTAGTGCTTAATTAGCGCTAATTAAGTGATCATATTATCCTGTTGTTTGATTAATATTTCTGTGTCGTTACTTTTTTTTTGTGGGTGTGCATATAAAGTTGGGGCACAAGGAGGGGACAATGTGGGTGCCCATATTTCTTGAGGATTTTGATGATACACGTGCATCTGCATTGCATTCTCAACACAAAGAGGATAGGGTCAATGAACTCCAAAAACAAGGGCACCATACCCCTTAAAACGACATCTCATGATCACCCTTTAGAACAAGTATCCTTACCCTTTCTTCTATCTCCTTGGGAAGAGAGTGAGAGAGAGAGAGTATTGGGTAATAGGAAAAGACATGCAGGACTAAGAGGGTGTTTGGTTAAGTGATTTGGCCGTTTATAAGCTATGTAGTATTTTTTTGTTAAGTATTTGATAATATTAAGAAGGTGTTTGCAAAAACGTTATTAGCAGCTTATTGGGTCGATCGATTAATTTATTATTTTGTTCTCAAATATTTTTAATATTTATACATTTGTCTCTATTATGAACGTTACATGTTATTCTCCATTGCTCTCTTCTCTCATCTTTCGTTGGCTTCTGGCCATTAGTGTCATCACCCTTCCTCCTTAACCGTCGTCGCCATAGTCCAGTTGGGCCGCCGCACGTTGCCTCGTGTTAGGTCACGCCATCGTCGGATTTGCTTCCAAATTCGCCATCACAAGCTGCCAGTGTCATAGACCCTCTTCCATTACTGTTGTCGCCTCTCTTCCATAACTGTCATTGTCGTCGTCCAGCTAGGCTGCCGCAAGCCACCTAGTGTTGGTGGGTCGCGCCATTACTGAATCTGCTTCCAAATCTGTAGCCACAAGCTGTCTTCTATTTGGGTTGTGCCATCATCTACTGTCTAGTATAAACATTTTAGAAATAATTTATTTAAATATTAATGTTTTAAATGTATTAATAAAATATAAAATAAAAAATTATATATAATGTATCAACACATATATTTAATATTTTTATGAAGTAAACCTAAATTTGTAAACATAAAATATTGTATTAATATATTTTTTTAATAATTATGTATAATTTATTAACTTGTAATTGTAAGTATTTTATCAATTAAAAATTAATTTATAATTTTTTTTATAAAAATAGTATTTTTATGAATTTTATTTGTATTATTCAATATCATGTCTATTTTAGTCTTTTTGTCAAGTTCTGACAAGTTATTAGCTTTTACAAACCAAACACATAATTATTAACTAATAACTTAAAAGTATATTTATCTAAACATATTATTGACTTAAACGCTACATATCTTTTATGCTAAAAGTTAACTAGTTTAAAAGCTCAAATAAAAAATGATAAGCCAAACAATCTCTAAATAATGGGAGCAAGCAAAAAATAAGGTGGTGAGTTAGGGAGATATTTGAACAAGAATGTGGGGACTCTTAGTTTGGAGTTGTAGAGTTCGATATCCAATCAATTTTTTTAGTGGGTAACGACATATGAATTTAAAACGAATTTGATATTAATAGAAATGTTCAAAAAATCGACCACTCAAAACCAATCGAAACGCACAACTAGTCAAGGTGACCTAGCTAGTTGTCCTTACATTCAAGAAAAGGTGTTAAAATGTGTTATGTGAAATCTTATCGGATCGGAGTGATAAAAGTGATGTTGGATAGCAGCTACAACATTTCTGCATAAGGACACAATTGTGGGATCGATCAATTGAAGTGTGTGGGATCGATTAAAGGGTTGGATGTATATAGTGGGCTTTGGCAATGATCCACATATTTGCCAAATTGCCAAACTGCTTTAATTCTTCTTCTTCTTTTGTGCACTTGTACCTGATAATGCATGTGAATCATTTTGATCTCCACTTCCACTTGAAGCCCTTCATCCCTTGTTGAAGCAAAGCTCGCAATTCCCATGGCCAATCTCCTTTTGCAATGAGCCTTTGGACCCTACTACCAATTTGACATTGAGGTTGGTCACCCACTCACTTTCATCTCTATAATGCTAATTATGTCTTTTTTTTGTTTAAAATTATGAAAAAAAGAATAATCGTTAAATATAGCATAGACGTGCCTTTATCATTACGTAAAATATTTTGGAACGACATTAGTTGCCCTTGTAAGGTATCGGACGCGTGTACGAATTCGGGGAATTTTTTTTTTCTCTAACGTGAAGAATGTGACAAATTACAATTAGTAGCCATATTAAATGGCAAAAGGGGATGTAGAAATTGCTTGCCGTGAAGGAGATTGAAGGGCGGGGTGACGTGGAGTGTCTTGAACGTACCAAAATGGGACACGTCATGACCCACACGGCGCCGGCAAGGTGTCAGCAGCCGCAGAAGGGCACTTGGATGTCCACAGTGGTGGCCAACATGGCCACATGTTCTATCCAATCAACCCCATCTTTTACTCTTTGCCATCCATCCCTTTCTTGTTGGAGCACTATATATATATATATATATATATATATATACACATATACATGTCCATATGGCCAAGCCATGCATGGCAACAAGTGGTCAAACCTTGATATTATTATAGTTTCTCACATGTCACGTGTACTATGCTGCTGGCTTGAATTGAAAAATTCAAGCGATCGGGACATAATTTATCCCATTTTAATTTATTAATAATTGACGTATTAATCATTTAAAACATATAATAGAAAAACTCACGTATAGAGCAGTTTAACATAACATCATTTCTTTTATTAATTCTCCTTCTTACCTTTAACCTCGTGAATATATGACAGTTGACATACATCAAATTCGAATCTTATAACATCTTAAATCTCTCTCAAAAAGATGTGACTCACTATTGAAAGAGCATTGCTATACACAAATTTGGATAGCGAGAAAAGTTAATTGCCTAATTAAATTGGTTAGATTCCAAGTTATTGTGGGAAGAGAGGAAGAGAAGGTGAAAAAGAAAGAGAACAATGCAGCCAAATGTTATTAGCTACAGTAAAGTACGTAAATAGTTCGAAAACGTTATATCTGTATTTTTGAACCATTTTTAAAATGAAAAATATTTTCCGTTTCGGAACTGTTTACACTTATTTTTAAAAAATAATATTTATTTTTTTATTTTTATTTTGTATTAAAAATATTTTTTATTTTTATTTTCGTACAATTTAGGTGAACTGGGCCAAGTAATGGGCTTGAATGGGAGGTCTAGTCTTGCTGCTTTCTGCCCTTGAGGAGGCCCACCTCCTTTTCCCACGTCCACACTTGTTGGGTTGGGGGCTCTGAGCTGACCCATTGACAAGACCAAACCAAGCTCGCCTCGAGGATAAAATGTCGCTTATAACCTTATCTAAACACTATTTGACTATAAAAATATCATTGTCAAATCAACACGACACCAGCTAATAGGCTAATAGGCTATGCCATGCATGAAAAAATTCTTTACAATAATGTGAATCGTCTTCGTAATGATGTAATGGCAGCGTTGTTTGGGGGAATATGGTGCTAACGTGTGTTGTATGAGGGGGCAAGACGCCTTGGGTGGATGGCTATTATTGGCCAGAAATGAACTGAGGCAACATAACATTCTGCATCCGCTTCCTACTTTGCCCAATTATTGGAGCTTCTTTGGGGTGGGGGGTGTTCCTGTTAGCCCCTGATCTGAGACTGGGCAATTCTCAGCTTGGACACATTATGAGGGCAACCTTTAATAATTGGGGCACAAGAATATTCCGGATATGGATGCCATTCCAATCCAAGGAAAGACATAGGACGCATGCCCTTCTATCTCCCTCCTTCTATCCATTTCTTTTGATTATTATGCTTTGCATTTGAGTGGTCTTGGACTCCCAAAAGATCTCTCCTTCATTTTAGAGTAGTGTAATAAATGAGTAAGATAAAATTATATGAAGATAATTTATATGTAAGATTTAAGATAATTTATTTAAAAATAAAGAAGATAAATTTATTTAAAAAATTTAAAATAAGAAATTACATGACTTCTTTTCAGATAAATTTAACAAATATAATGAAAAGTACTTTTGTTTAAAATATTTTTTATATACTACTTTTTTTTAGTCTATATCTTAGTTAACAAACACTACTTAAGTTAAAAATAAATCCAAAAAAAAAATTATCGATGCAAAACGAGATGTAAATTAACAAATATTAGTGACATTTAAGAATAATCGTGGTGTCCATTAGACCAATTGGGAAGATGATTTGTGGGTTCGCAAAATTTTGAGTAATGGGTTATATGAATCGGATAATCACTAATTACTATATGAATTTAATTAAAGAATAGTATACGATTCTTGTCATTTCTTTTTGTCAATAAATAGTTCATGCCCTAAATGCCAAACCTAACCCCCCCCCCACCAAAAGAGGGCTTTCATGGTCCAAACGGAAACTAAACCTACCCAACAAAATGTTAATTATTTCCCCCAAGGCCTTTTTGGTCAAACCCTAGTCCCTAAGACAAAAATCCTTATCCTTTATGATCCTCCTTATCTTAATTGCATGCTATATGTGGACTGTTCTTCTGTCCAAAAGGCATGTACCTGTTGTGTAAATAATATAATATTATATGAGCTTTAACCTTGCTTATCTGACTCATTGCCACTCCTTCGCCGACCAAATTACAGAATAACAGAGGAGATTTATTTAGATTTAACTTTATGTCACGTTTTCTCTTTTTTTTACTTTTTTTCATAACTGTCATCACCTTAAATCAAATTAAATCATGCTATGGTACCTGCAAAGTTAGGTAATATTGTTTGTAACCTGAACCATTATATACACAGAATAATATTTTAATATTATGAAACCCTATTAGTTAATAATTTTTATAATAAGATTTAAACTCATAATTAATTGTCATCTAATGAATATTTAATTAATGATAAAAAGTAGGTAAAATGGTTTGTGAATTATTATTATAACTAAAAAAATAATATTTTAATTTAAAAGAAAAACATGGGAAACAAAAGGATCCTCCTTTAGATAATTATTCCCATAAAGCCTCGAATCAAGGACTTTACTTTTAAAAGAACCAATTGAAAGAGACGTTTTTGTAAAGTGATTGGTTGATTGAGAGAGAGAGAAAGAGATCTTTTTTTTTAACACTGGGTAACGGCTCAACGGCTAAAACCGGCCACACTGGAATCGACCGTTAAATTCGCGCCACGTCTGGGAAAGCAAATAGAAACTTCGGATGCAAGCCGACAAATCCAGAGAACCCATGAGCAAACGTGTGCGAGAGCCGAGTCTGTCTCACCCACCCACTCACCGACACCTGTCCCCTGCCGCCCCTCCGGGCCCCGCCGGACCTTCCGCCGAAATGCGCTCCGGCCGGTGGTCAAGACGGGTGGTGGGCGCGACCCAAATCCACCAATTTGCTTTCTGTCGTTGGGGATCTGGACCAATCAGCTCCTCCCAAGTGGAGCTCGCTCACTTATTCGTTTGAGATTTTATTGAATGTCAAATCTAATCAATCAAATACCCCCAACTTACACTCCTTCCGTATCCCGACAGCACAATAATATTTGATTCATCTTGAGCAATGCAGCCTCGTCACGTGTACAGATTCCTCACACTCGACGATACATTATTTGTTTGCTCAAGATAATTAAATTCAATTTTTTTTTAAAAAAAACTTTAAATATCTTAACTCAGGTGGATTATATATATAAGGGTTAAGACATCCTATTTATGCCCTAGGTATAGATCAACTAGTAAAGGAAGAATTCGTTAGGGTGTTGCTCTTTAGATCCTCAGGTCTCGTGTTCGAGTCTTGCCCAAAAAATAATTCAGTAGATAAAGAGCGATCCTAAAAATAAAAAAATACTTGCCGCCCTCACGTTTGCGGTTGTGTTAAGGGTTGAAACTTGTTTTCTGGATCTCCTAATTTACCTTTCCTGCTGGAATCGTAGAGCCGAGCAACAAGGGCATGAGTGATAGTGCGTAATTTTTTTTAAAAAAAAAAAGACATCTCATTTATAAACACTCACTACATACTTATTGTTATTAACCCTTACTAACTTAGTTATCAAAAATTATATCAAGAGACTATCACCGTCTTTTTCAGTTTTCATGTGAAAACAAACTCTGGTGATCGATTACACCCATCTTCACAAGCGATCTTACTAAATTATTAAAAATAATAATATATTATTTTATTACTTACTAAAACAGTGGCTATATTAAAAAAAATATTTGCTAAGGGAACATCAATAAAAATATTTAATTAATATAAAAATTGACCTAACTTGAACTCTTAGCACTTTTATTTTAACATAAATGAATGGATTTGGTACATCCACAGACCTTATACATCCTCAAAGGCTTCAGAGTGATTGACCAATCCTGTGGGCCCGGTATTTGCTCCAAATCCGACCCAACTTAAATAAGGTTAATTTATCTCTCCGATTCGGGTTTCATACGTTTGCTTGTATTTTTAAGTTAATTGATCGAGGTTAAATAAAATATAATTATTTTTACTCGACAATTAAAAAAAACCCAGATTAGATTAAATGTATTTGTAAGTACTTGAATGAGGTTTAGGCCCAAATGCCTTAATCGGGCTGGAGTGGGCTCCACAGGAAAGTTAATGTTGGGCTTCGGTTTGGACTTTGTAGTTAAATGCAATTGCCGTAACTCGGCTGGGGTGGACTTGGCAGGGAACTTAAAGTTGGGCTCCAGTTTGGGCTTTGTAGGCCCAATTCACTATCCAATACTGGCCTCACCAGGGCTTTGTCACTTGAAAACACTGGCCTCACCAGGGGTATTCTCATCATTTAACATAAATTTACTCATTAAATACAAGAGAAATTTTTTATGCAACCAATTTTTTTGCTCTCTACACCCATTTTTTGAGAAAAAATCATTTTTACCCTTACTTATAGCCACCTAGCATCGTACCTTGTTTGTAGCCACCCATCATCGCCAGCAGCCGCCCATCATTGCCGGAGGTCCAAGCTTCCACTGACTGCCACAACGAACACGATCGCCATCAATTCCCACCTTTCACCCATCATCACACCCATTTTCCTATCTCTCTCTCTCTTTCCAAGAAAAAGATAAAGAAAGAGAAAGGAAAATAGGTTCAGTGAGAGCGATGTCGATGAGAGAGAGATAGTGGGTGCAATTATGGGTAGGAGGTAGAAGTTGATGGCAGCCACCGACAGGGGCTTAGGCCGCCGGCAATGATAGGTGATGATGGTCGGCAATGAGTGATGCAAATGGATGGCTATGTACAAGGGTAGTTTTGGAAAATAATTAATAAATTATAGAAGATGGCTCTGAGAAGCAAAATAGTTAGTTGTAAATAGAATTTTATTTAATACAATGACTAAACATATGATTATGGTTGCAATCAAACTGAACTGAACAAAGTTTCGCTTAGATGAGGCTTGCCTCAACTTGGAACCAATTTCTAGGCTCGAACTTGAGGTCAAACTCGATTCATGTGAACCAAGCACAAGCTCAACATTAACTCGGGTTCCTTAGCAGGCTCGAGCTCCCCAGGCTCAAGCTTGCCAAAACTTGTTATTTTGATTAAACCTAATTTGTTATTTTGCTTTATTATATATATATATATTAATTATGTTAAATGATTAAATTAATATATATAATAATTTTAGGCATATCTAAATTAAATTATTATTATAATAATTTAAAGTTTGATAACTTTATGTTAAATAATATATTTATAAAATTATAAATAAAAGTATTAATGTATTTATAAATGATTTTGTTTACAAACTATTCACGAACTTTTAATCGAGCATATTTACATGTTTCTGATTGAGTTTATTAGTATTCACAACTCTCTAATTGAACATATTTGTGAGTTTTAACAAGCCGAGCTTTATTAAGCTCAAATACGATTTGTTTACAAATCAAATTTTAAAGTTAGGTTAAAACTCAACTTATTTACCTTAGATAGCATTTGCTAAAATGTGCAAAATAATAGAATATCAAGATAAGACCGAAATGCTTTCCGGATTAAGATATGGAAGGGTTAAGATAAAATTAAGAAATATTTTATAAAATTTTATTAAATTATTTGTTAAATTTTTTAAAATGCACTATAAGACACAATCATCATTTTTTTTTATCTGTAAGGACCAAAATATGATTATTTTTGAGGGGTGAGAGATAAACATATTTTGAAAAATCAAGATAAAAAAGTCATATGACTTTTTTAAAGAGTCACCAGTTAAGTATGAGAAATATATTGAAAATGACAAATATTGAGAATGATTTCTATATCTAAACTTTTTCACTCTACATTTTAGTTAACAAACATATCTTAACGAACAAGATTTTGTCAAGCCAACACCGAGCTATTTGTGAATGACTCGGATCATTTGCGACTCTAATTAAACTCCAATTAATGTACCTTAAGGGAGCGTTTGGTACGAGAGAAGTTTTTAAATTTTTGGAATTCATGATTCTTGGGAATACTCATGAAAATCTTTAATTCCTAGGATTCATGCAATTATATGTTTGGATAGATTTAAACATTTTCAGAAATCTTGAGTATTCTTTTATAAAAATTTTACATTCCTATGTTTGGTTTAAATGTAACATTCTTGATAATTCATGTTTTTTTTCTAAAATTACCCTTATTTAATTTTTTATTTAAAAAAGATAAATTTCTTTTATTATATAAAATATTGAGACCCACAATATCTTTAGAAAATAAAAAAATATTATTTTTTTACACATTTTGTATATATATCCATAATATATATGTTTGTATGAATATCTACTTTAATATATATAATATTTTATAATAAATAATATAAACATATTATAATATTTTTATATTTAATATAAATATTATATATATATATAATATGTTTGTATGGGGTTATAAAGGGTAAGGGATGTTTTAGTCTTTTTATTTGTTAAAAACATTCTCAAGAGTCCATGAAAAACTTGGATTCTCAACCCTCATGAAAATTTTTTTGTGGGAAAATTACTTAAAAATCATTTTAGGAAATTTTATTTCCCAGAATTCTTTTTTAAAAAAAATTATACCAAACATGAAAATACAGATTCTCAATCTAATATTCTCATAAATTTTAAAAATTTTTCTGTAGCAAACGCGACTAAGAAAAATTAGGAGAAGAGGGAGAAAGTAAAGTGAATAACATATATGGCTAATTTTGCCCAGCCCTCCAAGTGGGAAACCGAAACCCCACCCAGAGGCTGCGGTGGAACCGTGTAATATACAAAATTACAATAACAACGTTGTTACAAGGCCTTGTTTGGTTATCATTTTTGAAAACTGGCTTTGAGACAATGCATATGTACGTTTGGTGAAAAAATAATTCTAAAAATTGTTGATCTGAAAACCACCCAATTTACAAAACAACAAATTTTTTTCACTACCTTCAGAAACTATTTTCCAAAAATTTTGATTCAAGAATGCAACCAAACGGGCCTTATAAGAGTGAGTCATTCAGGCAAAGAAGTGCGAAGGGGCTACCGTGGGGAACAAGTTAAAGAGCAGCCTTACTGGTGCTGCGCCTAGAAGGCAACGACGGAAGGGGTAGAAGTCGGGGAGTTGGCCGGCGGCATGCTGCGGATGTTGATGTCAAGCGGCAGCAGCCGGTATTCCAGGTCAAGTTCTTTGAAAATCTTGACCATCTCTTCGGCCACTTGGGCTCTCCTCTGCCACTTCTCCCCCATGTCTTGGTGGTTCATTCGGTGCCTCATCCAGACCGACATTTTGATCATCTTCAAGTCTTCAAGGCCCATCAGCACCACCAACGGGGAGGCGTACCAGTGGTCTTTTTTGCTTTCGATGTAACTGCCGCGGCATGATAAAGGGCGTTGCATGAGGTTCCGATTCCCACCAAAAGCAAAACAAAACAAGAAATGGTACTAGTACATATGCATGCAAGTCTCAGTTACCTTGTTATCCTTTGCTTCATGAGGGCAATCTTCTCGGCAGGAGTGGCAACATGCAAGAAGAATTCGACAGAATCGCCCATATCAGGGCTGCGATAGTAGTTGCTGATGGGCTTTGTGGCGAGAGTGCTGTTTGGGAAGATGATCTTCTGGTTGTCATATCTTAGGAAAACTGTTGTTAAGATGTTCATCTCTTCCACTATCATCTGATCATGAGAATCGTGAAATTCTCTAAACCT
The DNA here is from genome assembly GCF_014633365.1 of Diospyros lotus. Taxonomy (NCBI): domain Eukaryota; kingdom Viridiplantae; phylum Streptophyta; class Magnoliopsida; order Ericales; family Ebenaceae; genus Diospyros; species Diospyros lotus. Next base: position 31,672,000 of record NC_068352.1, read on the forward strand.
CAGACGCCCATTAATTAACTAACTAACTAAACAACAAAGAAACTAAAAAATATAATTTAAGTTTGGGAGAAGCGTGTTCTCTATATATATATATATGTAGGTACCTGAACCCCATCAATCTCACAGCGGTCGCCGACATCGAAGGGGTGCATGACGAACACGAAGATGATGGCCTCGAAGATTGTCTTGCAAGTGTTGCCGAACACGAACGCAGCTACCACAATCTGAGAGCTTATGAAGAGTAGAAACTTGCTGGTCGCGATCCCCAGAATCAGCAGGCAAACGATCAATATGATGATGGCGATCAATACGTTCACCATCTGGTGGAGCTTGTTCACAGCTGTTTTTGTATCGTTCAGCGTCAGGGCCAAAGCTTTCCGTTCCCTAAAGGAATTAACCTGCATCAAGCATCGGGTTAACCCAGAAGGTTACCTTATATTCTATGTGTAATATTTAGAGCATTTTATATATGTATATATATATATATATACATACGCACACACAAATAAATATGAGCAATAGTGGGATTGATTCTTCTTCTTACCACCCAGTTCTTGAGTGTAGCCTTGCTGATTTTGTCACTGTCAGGAGAGCCTTCCAAGAGAGCCATGGTCCTCAAAGCCTCGTCTTGTTGCATGAATCGCATCACATCATCTAGGTATATAAACCTGATAGACACATACATATATGTATAGCACAAACATATTCAAAAACTCCTCATGTTTCAACACAATAGATCGAGAAGGTAAATAAACACCTTTAATTATCTGGAATGATACGAGAAGGAAAAGTAGTGATTGGAGGGTAGGGAGAAAGAAACCTTACCATTCTTAATTATGAAGGAAATAGACAAAGAAGAACATATTTATATATATGAACATACTTGGAGCCCTTCCTGGTCACGTTATGGAAGATCTTCCTGGAAGCAACTTTAGCCTCATATTCACTCCTAATCTGCTGTTTGTTGGAGTCATCATTTGATGATTCAAGGATCTGTTCATCCAGCGTTGTCAGCACCCCATGCCGGACAATCCTCATCAGTCTCTTCATGTTCCAGGCCGATATATTCTTGGGACTCAGCTTGTGCAGATTATCAATGGAGATCCCCTCGTCCTGGCTCAACCTCTTCGAAGCTGCTATGGAGAATTTCGTGCTTAGACTTCTGGGGGGCGCCATGTTGATCACCCTCAGCTCCGGCGGCAGCGTGGCGCCTGCGTTCTGCAGATGCTGGATCTCCGTCATTGCCCTCTCATGGTCCTCCTTGGCGTTCTGCAAGTCGACCAGAGGCGGTCCGGAGAGCGTTTCGATCACGTATTGGTTGAATAGGGATTCCTGGATTCGGTCGAAGAAGGTGCTGACATGGAAGGAAGATGCTAGAACCTTCACCATTAGGGTTTTCACCAGCCACAGCACCGATCCGACCAGGAAACAGAACAGGATCTGGTTCACAATGGCGAGGAACTTGTTGTTGTGGGTTTCCTTTTCCACCCTGTCGTCGAACAGACAGTGCCAGGCGATCAGAACAAGGCCCAGCCAGATGCAGTTCTGGACCGCCCTCCTCACACCGTAAACGAAGTACAGAACGCGTTTTCGCAGGAGGAAGTTGCGCTCGACGAAGAAGACAACGATTCTGATCCCCCAGCCCGAGACCAACCGGCCACAGATCAAGACGAGGATCATAACCTCCCATTTCCACCACGCCAGGCCTCGGACCTTCTTCTCCCTCAATCTCTGAATCGAGAGGCTGCAGATTAAAGCGGCGACGATCAATATGAGACTGATCCATTGGAGCAGAGTCAGAGCGTTTAGGTTTTCTCTCTTGTATTCCTCTGGAATGTCTTCGTCGAACAATGGATCGTCTTCTTCTTCCTCCGGCGGTTTTCCTATCATTCCGGAGGTTATCCCGGACCTCAATGGACCGGAGAATTTCGGGAATCTTCCGGATCTAGGATCCAGCTCAGGCGGGTCGATCAATCTGGACTTCGTCTTCGTCCTCATCATGCTCGTCTGAAACGACGACGTGCACCTCAATACCTGCAGTTCAGGTAAATTGTAAAATATAAATTGCTAATGTTTGTATCGTTGCATCCATTGATGAAACTTACCGTAAAGTTGTGTTCTTTCATAAAATGGATCATCCATTGGATGCATGAACAATTTTGTCCATTGGAAAATATATATTTCTACATGCAAATCTCTGGGCCTTTTTTTATTTATTCATTACCTCTCCTCCGCCGTTATCCACGGTCCCGGAAAAACGAGGAGACTGCCGCCGGCTAACTTTTTCGTCATCTTCTTCGTCGTCATCGTCATCGGACGATTCTTCGTAACATCGTCTTTGGATAAGTCCGGACTCCGTGGTGGACATATTGAACGACGGAGGCTGAAACGAAACCTTGAGCTCCTTCGACGTCGAAACGCGGTGGTTGCGGTCGCGGTTGTTGAAACTGATACTGTTTCTGTTGAAAACGGGACTCTCAGCGAGCGGCGGCGATTTGCGGGATTGGTGATCGTGGTGGAGGAGGTCGTTCATCATATCCAGATCCATGTCGAGGTACTTCTCGCCGCCGGCCATCCTCTGCTTGGTCAAGAACTCGCCGATGAGCTTCGACGGCGGATCGTCCGCCTCCCCGCTCATCTTGTCCTTCCTGGCGCTTGTGCCTTCATCGTATTTCCACAATCCGTAGTTCGCCTCGCTCAAAACCCTAGGTGTGGCAGCCCCGTCGTCGACACCGTCGATCTTGACAATGATCTCCCGCCCGCGGTCGTTTACATCGCCGGCGCCGTTCACCTCGCCGCAATGCCGGTGATCGTCGCGCTGCTCGGAGAGAATCGGCTGTTCCTCTAGAGATAATGCATCTTCTGAAGTTCCGGCGGAGATTTTTCTGGAGTGCCTATTGTAGGAGCCATGAGACTTGAACGATTTTTTGAACGAAGAAGGAAAGTCCATCTATCTCTCTATCTCTCATCTATCTATCTATCTATCTATCGGTGTGTATTATAATTGAGACAGAAGAAGAAGAAGAAGAAAGTTTGAGAAAGAAAGATGGTTTTAGATGTGAGAGAGAGAGAGAGAGAGAGAGAACAGCTGGCGGCCAAGACGCCATGGCCGCTCAACACGAGATTCATGGCCGCTCTGCACGAGAGGTGCTTCTTTACTGATCAATCAAGACTTAACATCTCGGTTACAATTACAAATTTTAATATTATTAATTTAAGTTTTAACAGCACATATTTTAATTTGTATTCTTTAATTTCTAATCCCCCATATCTTAATTTATATTCTTTAATACATAAACCAATCATCAATAATTAAAAAACATGACGTTTCATTCTTGAAATACAAAATATTAAAATTTAATATTTTAATTATTAAAAATTATTATTTTAAATTTTTACTATGATTAAGAGTAAATGGATTCAGTATAAAAAAATGTCACTTTAGTTACTTAGGATGTCATGTTAATGAGATTAAAGATGCAAAAAAATCGATCCACTACAAAAATCAATCGAAATGAATTGTGCCTAGTTGAACAGCACGATTTTTAGGGTTAAACGGTTCAGGACGGTTTGAAGATTTCTCAAACCGTCGGTTTGTGATTTGAGGGTTGGACAGTTTGAGAATTTTTTAATAATTAAAATTTTTAAAATAAATTAAAATATAAAAGGGGTAAGGGGCCTTGTAGCTTCGTTTCTTTCTTATTTTTCACTCGATTCCCAGCGTCGACCTTCCTCTTTACCTTTGTCGCCAATTAATTTGTCGATTCAATCCAAGATCTGGTCTATCCATCGTCGCCGGTGAGTCACCTTCGACAACTTTATATTTTATTTGTTTTTCACTTTGTGTTAATTGTCAAACGACCAAGATCTGGTCTAAAGCGTCATTCGTTTCTTTCTTATTCTTTGGTTCTTCTTCTCTGTTCTAGCTCTCAACCCAACGCCGACCTTTATTTTTACCTTTAGCAACCCACACCAACCCGCACATTCAGCAAACCGCGGAAACATACACCAAATCGCATATGCAATTTGGCGCGGTATGGTTTTAGCGCACCAAACTAGACGGTTTGATTTGGTTTTATAGAAAAATTACATATGCAGTTTGGCGCACTAAATTGGCCAAAAATCAATCAAACTTAACCATGCACGCCCCAAAGTGAAAACACATTAAATTATGCTTAATATATAAATATAACATTGATCCCTTAATAATTAAAAATTTTAATATTTGTTGGTTATTATGAAAAAAAAAAATAAATTTGATAAAAAAATCTAAATTTTATCAAAAAGTACCTAAATTTAATGAAAAATATTTAAAATATTCAAAAAATGCCTAAATTTCATATTAAGAAACCTAAAAATTTTAAAAAATAAATAAATAAAAAGATCTAAAAATTTAATAAAAAACCTAAAAATAATTAAAAAATAGCTATTTTTTTTAAAAAAGGACCTAAATTTCATAAAAAATACCTGAAAATATTCAAAATAATACCTAAATTTCATAAAAGACGTAAAAATATTCAAAAAAAATACCTAAATTTTATAAAAGACCTAAACATTTTTATAAAAAAAAGACCTATATTTCATTTTACATTTTTTATTTTTTGGTATTTTTTATGAAATTTAGGTTTTTTTTTTAATATTTTTAGGTCTTTTTAATAAAATTTTTAGTTTTCTTTATAAAATTTAAGGTTTTTTTTATAATATTTTTAGGTCTTTTATTAATTTAGATTTTTTGATCAAATTCTTTCTTTTTTTCAAATCAAGAACTAAATGTTATATTTATGTATTGAACCTAATCTAATGTGTCTCGTTGATGTAATTTTTTTTGTGACGTATCATCTTACTTAAAAGTAAGAATTTAAAATAATAATTTTTATAATTAAGATTTCAAATCTTGATATTTTGAACGTCAAGAACTAAATGCAATATTTGTTAATTATTGAGAGGCGGTTGTATGTATTAAGCCTAATAATATTATATAAAGAAATATTAGTGAAATAAAATATTCTATTCTAATTCTCTATTAAATCAAATTAAAAAAATTATTATTCATTTTGAACTAATATCTTATTTTTTGATAATTATAACTTGAATGATGAAATTATATGTAATTTTGTATTATTTTTATAAAAATAAAAAAAGGCTGGAGTGGGCTTTATCGGCAGCAACTGTTTGTTTAAATGGGCTGGGCTTCAGTTTGGGCTTTGTAGGCCCAATAACGATCCAGTTCTATCCTCAATTTGTCAATGACACGCTAGAAACATAACAAGGGATAGGAAATACTAATCTTATGAGGGGTATTTTTTGTCATTTAATGTATATACATTTCATTAAATGGAGATAGCATAGATTCAATTACAGCTTGATTGTAACGCCAAATTCTTCACTGAGCCCTGCTTTTTTTACTGTATTATCCCTATAATTATCTTAAATTACAAATTGGTTATAATGCCAAACTCTCAAGTGGACAGGGGTAACCATTATTTTGTTAAAATTAATTTTTCCAACCAAATTGATTAATTTATTGGGTTCAGTTTAGATATATATATAAGAAATTTATTTTTCAATTTTTAATTCGGTTTTAATAGTAATATTTCAATTTTTTACCAATTGACCCAAATATGTGAGTATTTTAAAATTAATTAAACTTATTAAAATTCTTTGAATTTTAGTTAAACATTATTAACATTCCTTTTTTTATAAATAAAATGTGGTTATTTTGTTTAATTTTTTGTCATCGCTTTTATTTTAAGAGCTAATCATAAAAATAATCCAATTATTTTCGTGAATTTGTAATTTTATTTAATTTTTTTAATTTTATCAATTAGGTTCAAATTAACTCAATTAGGTGTAATTTTATCTAATATCTAAAATCAATTTAGAGTGAATGTGTTTATATTAACTTACCATACGAGGTGTCATAATAATAATATTTGTAAGAGGCACATGTACACAAAAAATAAAAAAAATAATTTGTTACACATAATCTGTTTTTTTTTTCTTTTTACAGGTAACAATTTTTCTTTTTCTTTTTTATTAAGTTAGGTGTGCATGTGAATCCCATAAATATTATTATTATATGATACCTAACATATTAAGTCAACATGAACACATTGTCTCTAAATCAATTTTACATGTTAGATAAAATTACACTCAATTAAGTTAATTTGAATCTAATTGTTAAAATTGAAATGATAAAATAAAATTATAAATTCGAGAAAAATATTGAATTTTTTTTCATGGTTAGCCGTTATTTTAATTATTTTGAATAAATAATTTTCTAAAAATTTCAATTTAGTTATATTTTATGATAGATCTCAATTAATTAATTTAATTTTCAATTCACCTCACTCTATAATCCAATACTCATCTTAATTTGGGTTCAGAATTAATTATCGTTAATTAAAAGAATTATGTGTAAATTATCATTACAATATATTTTCATATTGTCGAATAGAAACTAATTAAATATATTAGGTGTTAATTAAAGAAAGCAAACATCAAAGTTGAATAATCATTAACAATGTTATGATTTTGAATGCCATAGTCAAAACTTGAAACATTGTCATCCATCATGAACGGTTGCAATGTCATTTGATTTTCAAAGAATGAGACTTGACAATGAGGCTGAGGAGATGACATCTTACCATAATTAGCATCACCTTATACAAATTGTTACATAAACTTGTGTTAAATCACACATTAAATACAAATTTGTAATCCTATAACATGTTCATTTTATGTTTATTTTTATAATTCTACTAATTTTTGACTATATAACGTGTTTATTTTAAGTTTATCGAATCATTCTTTTAGAGTTTAATAATTTTGTTGTATTTTTAAAATATTAAAAATTTGAAATTTTTTTAAGACGCACACCCTATTCATCAAAGATAAAACATATCGTTTTACATCTTTCTATTTTAAAATATCGATTTTAATGATGTAACTATTGTATAAAAGTTTAACTCTTGTAGTATTATAATAGTACCCATTTAAAATAGATTTTGATTTGTTTGGAAGGGTAAGAAGGGCCCTCCAATGAAGGTAATGATGGGTTGCTAATACACCATTTTAGTTGTTTGATTTCAAAGAGATTGTGTGAAAGGAAAGAAATAAGAGAGGGGGGTTGCTTCTGCTTTTGTCTTGGCCTTGGCTTATTTCAAAAGGTGGGACTCAAATTGGCTTTTCCTTTGCTAATAAATTGGGTTTAGTCAATGAGGGGTAGACTATGGAAATAAATAAATTAATAGAGTATTAATGTCAAGCCTTGGCATCATGTGTGTCTGTGGAGACAAATTTACAAATAAATAATAAGTAGGTTTTGGTCAGATGGGTGAAAATTTATCTTTCCATGCATTTTGGGTGGTTTGATTTTACTATTGACTTGTTAGGGCTGTGTGAAAAATACTTGATTTAATATAATTATGAAAATTCAACATTTTTTTCTTGTGGGATATTTTAATTTGTCGTCTGGGTTATATATTGTCATCTTCATTTTATTATAAATTTAATAAATTTGTTATTTTAAAAATATAAATAAATAGGGTTTGATTGTTAAATCAAGTTATGAATTAACTTTTTAGTTAATTTTTTATAATTGTGCTTATATTAGGATTTGTGACAATGACTTGATTGTTCCTCTAATATTATTTTTAGTGTATCTAATTTAGTTTTCACGTGTGTGTGTGATTTTTATTGCATTGTTAATTATTTCATCACTTATTTTGACAATTATTTTTATAAGAATTTTAGAGTCAATTATCACATAATTCGTGATATGGTCATGTTTTCTTTGAATTCTTTTCAATTCTAAAGTTGTCTAAGTACTCATCGAGCTCGTCTAAATTATCTTTATGTATATATATATACAAGGTAAGTTCTAGTCCAGTAATGAATTCTCCAATGCTAGAATAAGTTATTATACTTGAGAATAATTTTATAATAATACAATAAATACATAATAAATGGCATACCAATACCATACCTTTATATAGACAAATTAAAGGATTAGCATGAGACAAGAAGAGAGCATGTGGATGGTCAAATTTAATTCTCTAAATAGACCAAGCAGGCAAATTATGAGCGTACGCTTAGTTTGATCCTACCTTAGTATTTATTGGGGTTGTGTTAGGCAAGACTTTTGAGTATGCCTAACTCTTCAGGCCTCCTTTAACTTGAGCCTCAATCTTAAATTTGAGTTATTCTAGACTTTTTTCATAAATTGAAGGACCATTATCACTTTCATTTTTAATATTTGATTTGGGTAATAACTTTCTTTTTAATAAAATAACTCACAATCGTAATCAACAAAAGCTCCAATGTATAAAGTAGTATGGCATACCTTAATAATCATGGTGCAATTTCCAATAGACATACCTTCAAATTCTCAATGCCAAGAGAAAATCCTAAAATGATGGGACATAAAAATAAAAAATAAAAAAGAGAGAGAATGTGTGAATTAAATGATTCGTTTTCAAATTATCAATAACAAGAAGTCAATAATCGCCTAAATTTCATATTTTTTGTTAAAAATGAGAGATTTAGCCATCATCTCATGTGATCCCTCTTATGAGTAAATTCAAATAAAATTTTTATTAAAACACTTTTTAATTTTACCCAAATCAAGAGCTTTGGGTTCACCTACAATAATTAGTGATGATACATGCCATCACATGTCCAAAAAACCAATCCACCCATTTAATTAGAAAGATGATTACACAATTAGAAAGCAAGGGGTAGGAAAGGCCAAAAAACCCAAAAAAGCAAAGACAAGACCAAAGATTCTAGTTGTCAACAATACTTGGTTTGAGGCTGCAAAATCCCAATCCATATTCCCTGTCTACCAAAGTGACCAAGAAACTATATAATGTTTTTCTCTTGTGTTCATGCACTTTGATTATTATTAAGTTAAGGGCATGCCTTTGAATGTGGAGAATGCTTTCTTATTGGCATTGGTTGCTTGGTGGTAGGTGGTGCCTAAGCTAAGTTTATGGCCCCCACACAATTGCACATTGTCTGTCCTGTTGGCAATATTAGGAACCATTAATTCAAGTTTTGATTCTACATTATTGTGGGCACACCAAGTACTACCCTTTAGCATTTGTTATATGTGTTTGGGTAAGATTAAAAAAAGAAAAAGAAAGTGTTTATAAGAATAAAATTATTGAATAGGGCGTCAATAAAATCATTTTTAATATGTAAAAAATAAAAATACATTTAGTATAACCCATGCAAAGTAGTGTTGTTGATGGAGTATCTAACGGATTCAAAAATACCCATTTACCCTCAAGAATAACCTATATTTTGCTTGACACGTGTTTTTGCTAACAGCCAATAAGAAAGAAACATATGTTCCTCCCTTGATTTGTATTAGATAATGTTAGTAGATCTAAATCTCGAGAAATCTGCAACCAGAAGATTTACTTTTATCAGGTATAACGGGCTAAATCCCGAGAATATCGACCATGAATTTTAGTTGTTAATTTCAAATATTTCACTTAGCTAAGATTCAACTCAACCTACATAAATGCAGCCTCAGTCTCTCACATCAAGACCCATAAGAGCAACGAAAGAGATAGGAGCAAAGTCGTGAAAAGTGCTAAAAGCATTCTCTACATACGAAAGCACCAAGTACATTTTCTCATGAAAAAAGAGTAGGTTATTCTATCACAATAGATAAGAGATATTCAACTCATCTAAATATTTTACATAACTATATTTATGATTGACTAATTCGAACATCAAAGACTAAATCAGCAGATTCAATCTTACATCTTTTTATAGGTACTCAACATAATCAATTATGTACTTGAGAACTCCAATTAGGAAACAAAATGGAGTAAAAACATCCATTTTGGGGGGCCATAAAAGAAAATTCACTTCTACTATTCTTAAAAACATAAAATAAGTCACAAATTGTATTCACAAGATGCATATTTCTCATACCAACACTATGTAGACTTTTAATGAGGATTGACAACTGTATTATGTAAACAGAATTTTTATATGGAAGGAATCAAAATAATGTTTCTTGTTGATGTCAATTTATTAAAAGAATTATCATAATAACATATAGTATTAAGAATAACATATAATTTTACTGTCTGGAATCATAGCCCCCGTGACCCAACAAAGGGGGACTATCACCCTTCAGTCCCCACCAATAACTCAACACAACAGCGGCAGCGGCTGCGGCAGCAGAAAACCCTCACAGCCCACAACAATGGCGACCAATTATTCTAGAATTAATTACAGAGACAGAATATATATGTATGTATATGTGTGTGTGTGTGTGACATTAAAATTAATTGCAAATAAATAGTAATTTATTTGAAGGGGATAAGGAGGAAATGGGTAGCAGAATAATAAATGAATGGGGGAGGAGATAAAATTTTGCCCTTAAAATCCCAACAAACTGAGAAAAAGCAGTTGTGGATGACATCTCCATTGTTACACAAAGTGACAAAAGCTTGGGATGCTCAAAAAAAAGTCATCTTTTTGCGTTAACAAGCTGTCCTCTTCTTCCTCCATTCTTAACCTCCTTCACTCACTTTAATGCACCCTTTTCTTGTTTTCTTTAATTAGGAAATAACTAGATAAACCCATTTAAAATCACTGTTAATTTAGTAAAAGATCTTTTAAACCATTTCTATATAATATATATATATATATTATATATATATATATGGGGACACTCTCTTTCAAGCGGTGAAAGGCAAGAGAGAAAGGTTGATACTCCATAAACCACCGGCACCAAAACCGGAATCAAGTTCAGGAAAAACCCTGAACTTCAAATTCTCCCTGTTACTGTATCTAGAGGCATTAAATAGCATTAAGATTAACCAAATCTGATGAACCCAAGCTCTTTCACCTCTATATAAAGAGGGGGAAATTGGGTTGTTCTTGGTTTGTTGAGGATCAGTTGGTTCTCCGATTGTTTTCTGGCTCTTTTGGTGCTGGGTTTTGGCTCCATGGCCGCCGATGCGGAGGTGAGCGGTGGCGAGGCGGTGGCGCAAGATTCCGTGGTTCAGTTCTCGCCGGAGACTGACACTGAGAAGCCGAAAGCTGAGCCTGTGGACAGCGGCGAGAAGGAGGCTGATCCGAAATCGGAATTCAAAATGCGAGACATCGTCGATATGCTGTCGAAGCTGAAGTTGAACCCTCTGGCGAAAGAGTTCTTTCCTTCATCCTATTTGCATGATCGTAATCGGGATCAACTGGCGGCTAATAATCAGTTTGGAAACGATGGGAATCCCAACAATCGGAGGGTATAATCTCGAACTTCTTGATTTGTTGATTTTGGTTAAGTTGTGCTATTGATCGATGGGTTCTCATAAAGATATGTTCTTGATAATTTAAGTTCAGTGCTTAGGGCTTTAATCTGTGAATTTCCCATTTTGAGTTTAGTTGATTATCGCGTGTCTCTGCTAATATCAATGGCTTCCAGATATGTGTTTTTGTGGTGTCAATTTGTGTGCATAATTGTCTCTCTTAGTCATTGGGGAAGAATTTGTTTGTTGAATTCCAAATTGGTGGGTGCTTGAGTCTGAGAACCCGGGATTCTGATCGTTCGACGTGTTGGAATTGGATCTGTTATATCATTTTGTTGGTTTCGAGCTGGTAACACTAAGGTTGCAATTGGTCCACCATCAATGTAATTATGAACTAATACAATTCTGATAAAAATGTCTCAATTGCAATGCACTTACGGGGTGTGTAGGTATATTAAGGAGTTTTCGTTTGTCGCTTTTCGGGTTCATGCGACTTCTAGTTCTGATCCGTGTGTTTATAACTGTTTGGCTTTTAGGATCCAGTATGCATGATGTGTATGGTTATGATGGAATAGGTCTTCTCCAATTGCATAGTTGTTTCTTTTCTTCTTGTTTTTGTCCTATTTCCGTTTCCATCCTTCTGGGTTTTTCACGTGCTTTTGCTTCATCTTGATTTGTGGTTAGCACATTGAGTTGGTCAGTGTAAGACTCCAACCAAATGTACATGGAAAACAGTGTTCACTGATTTAAATCAATTTTCTAATTTCATATTTTCTTTTGCTTTTTAATAAATGACGTTCCAGGATTTTGAGTTTTGTCTTTTGTCCTCATAGGTCTTAACCGTTGTTTCAACTTTCGAACTACTACTGCTTAATGTGGTATGACGTATGATTCCAGAATTTGCATGTGTTTTCAAACTGTATGTTATTGGTTCCTGAGGGTTTCTGCTTGCCAACGTTTAGTCTGTTTGGGTTTTAGTTATTGTTTATACATTTTATGCGATGACTTGTTATTACTATTTATCTCATGTTTTCCCCCTAAATGAATGGGTTCTTTGACCTCCGTCTCCTTTTTCATTGGTAATCCTTTCAGGCTCTTCTTGTACATGTATTGATTCTTCAGGGGTTTAAGATATATCTTTCTCCATCTATTTTGTGCCAAACTCCTTCCTTATGTTTTTGTTTTTCTTTCTGTTTTTTCCAGAAGACATCACCATAAGAGAGAAAAAGATAGCATCTATGCAATTGAATTTTGTATTGTCAATATGAGTTGTTTTTCATGGAAACTTTCTGAAACTTTGTTTTTTCTTTTCAGAGAAGAAACAGCTATAATCAAGGCAGGAGAAGGCTGAATGGGAGATCTTTTAGAGCTCAAAGAGAAGATAGTGTTAGGCGAACAGTTTATGTCTCTGAAATTGATCAGAATGTAAGTAGAAATCATTGAGATTTTTATACTCAATATTAAATATATTAACTGATCCATATAATTGAAAAACTTGCATTAACATAATTCTTTAATCATTTGGAACTAGGTGACCGAGGAGCGGCTTGCTGCCTTGTTTAGTGGTAAATGTGGACAAGTAAGTTTACATATCTAAACAACATTTAATTCATTGTATTAGCTATTTGGTATATGATCTTGAGGGCTCTAACCGATCCAAAGGTGGGTGCTTTCACTTTATAGGCTTCTAGTTACTTAAAGTGAACAATTACTTACAATTAGTTTCCTGATTATTGGGGGGAATTATCTTTGGATTAATTCTTTGTAAAGCTATACCTTGTGCTTCCAATTAGATAGTTTCCTCTTTCTACAGTCTGAGTCCATATGAGATAAGACCTCAAACATGTTGGATCCTGCAGCTCCTCGCTTCCTTTGTTTGTTTTAAACTAGAAAATGTAGGTTTGATCAGAAATTTTAAACCCAAAGGCAATTATAGTAGGTTGACATTGAACGTTTTGAGAAGGTTGTGCATTGTGATGGGTTGAAAACTCCCATCTTAGGGTAGCACCACATGTATAATATATAGATATGGAGTTGATCTTGTGTGACTAAACAACACATTATTTGTCAAGAAATGAGTATTTATTTTTGCTGGTTGGGTACTTGTACCACAATGTCAAGGCTTATGGTTCAATTTGTGGGTCTCTCAAGAAGACTGATGAGTTGTAAGCCTAAATAGTTTGAGGCAAGACTTTCTTGAGCTGGGCAAAGACCTTATCACAGCTCATTACCTTGTAATACCCCTGCCTGTCCCTACCTTAATATGGATGAGATAAAAAAATAAAAAATAAAAAATAAAAACCAATAAGAAATTCCCCTAAGAGGAAGAGGAAGCGTATGACCAATTCCAATAGAGTGAAGGCACCAGTCAGATATAGATTATCAAGAGGAAGCATAAGATCAATTCCACCAGAGTTGAAGAATATTGGCCAAAGGCAAATAGTTCATTGTTCAATAGGAATTTGATGTTGAAGATTTCTTGGATTGGGTCCCTGACAGTTGAGAGGTTCTTTGAGAAATGGGAATTCCTGTGGGAAGAATAATGAAGTTTGAGACTTTTAAGCTCAAGAGTGAGGCATATATGGTGGGATCAACTGTAGAAGAATATGAAGAACCAAGAAAAGGCACCAGTGCAGACATGGAGGCTGATGCAATAATTTCTTATGGATAGGTTTTCACCCCAGATCACCAGTAACACCTGTTTCAAACGAACTAGAATTGTGTGCAAGGAGGACAATCAGTTTTTTGTATATATGGTTGAAATTTTCTAGGGTTTTTGACTATAACAATTTGCACGAGTCATGTCAATGACATGTGGTAAGATACCATAATGGGTTAAGGCCTAGAATACGGGGAAGAATCAAAGCAAGTTACAAACACTTTGCAAGGTAGAAGGATCACAAAAATTGGCATTTAAGAGAGAGAAATTGGAGAAGAATAAGCAGATCTGGGTGTCCTGGTAGTTGTTGAACCGTGCAACAATGAATAAAACCAATGCAATTCAACCAAGACATGTCGGGGTTCAAAATGAAGGGGGTGGTGGAAATTCTAGACTAGGCAAGCACAAGATCCACAACTTGTGTTTGGAATTAGACAATGCAAAATACAACTTGATAAACCGTTGTGACCTTTTGGGTTGTTTTTGTTAGTGGGCACTAGAGACTTTGTGCGTCGGAAATCCACTTACCAGGGTAATAATAATTTGGATTTGGTGGAAAATAAAATGAAGACATTCTCTGATTGGATGGTGTATTTCATTTTTCATAGTACACATCCATTATACCACCTTTTCTAGAATATTTTATGGGCATGTCTGACTGCTAGAACTATTTCTTTAAAAAGTTGAGAACTTGAACTTACATTTACTATTTGTTTTGGAGAGTTGTCAAGGACTCTCATTACTCTTAAGATGCTGTATCTGAATTCCTTATAGTTACCATTCATTCCATGGTGCTATGCCTACTGACGTCCTATGTGTGTATAGAGATGTTCAAGTTTGCCCCACTGTAGATGTCAAGAAAAACGTGAGAAAGTGTTCTGTTGAAGGTGTTGATTCAATCTATGAATTAATATCTTTCTACTTCCAGTTTCAGCACTTCAATGGACTTCATCAGGAATTTGTTTCTCTGCAGTACTTGTTAAGTATCTAATTGGTGTTTGTTTTTGACCTCTATCATTTTGGGGGGATTTATTTTTTCTAACCCAGTAGAAGCAGAAACTTTTGTAGATGCTAGTCAATATTATTATTCCTGGAAGTTTTATGTGTTTGAAATAGAGTTATAACTGTTCTGACATTCCTCTTTTTTATGCCTACAATGAAGGTTGTTGATTGCCGAATCTGTGGCGATCCACATTCGCGGCTTCGCTTTGCATTTGTAGAGTTTGCTGATGAGCGTAAGTCGATTGTTTGGTCTGAAAATCTCTACATTATCATTGAATATGGACACTGCTTGATAACCCAGAGCTAACAAATCATGTAAAATTAATGTGGACAGGAAGTGCAAGAGAAGCTCTCAACCTTTCTGGGACAATCATAGGTTTCTATCCAATTAGGGTTTTACCTTCAAAAACTGCTATCCTTCCTGTGAATCCAACATTTCTCCCTAGGGTATGTATCATTCTTGCCACCTCTATTGTGTTGATATTAGTAAAATGCTTCTTCCCTTCTGGTTACTATTCCAGTTTTAGATCTATATAAATTTGCATATTCTAGTGACCTTTTCTTCGTATGTACAGTCAGAAGATGAAAGGGAGATGTGTGCAAGGACGGTCTACTGTACAAACATAGATAAGCATGTATGCACATTCTTGTTTTTCCCACATTGTGACCTCTATGCTTCCCGCTAAACATATTTATGATTCTTTCTTTGCGCTGCATATAATGCTTGATGTGTTGTCACCTATGTTCTGCCTGTATATATTTATAAAATTGCATTGGCCAACTTTAAACAGTTGATTGAGAAATGTGCATTGAGAGATATTCATTTTCTGTTCATACAAAATTATAGACTAAGTTAATGTTAATGCAGATTTCTCAAGCTGATGTCAAGTTCTTTTTCGAGTCATGTTGTGGTGAGGTAAGTACAATGCCAATGTTCTAATCTGTTCCTCCCCCCCCACCCCAGGCCCAAAATTGGTTATTTTGAGAAGTTTCCTTTTACTGATGGTTGAATTTCTTTCTTATTAAGGTTTCACGCCTGAGGCTCTTGGGTGATAATGTCCATTCAACGCGTATTGCATTTGTTGAATTTGCTATGGTAAGTTTATTTTTTCTGTATCAACTTGAGTGATAACTTGGTTTTCGTAGTTCCTTTCATTTAGTTATGCTTCAATGTATTCATATGGATTCTGGAAAAGCAGTTTCGTTCAGATGATTTCAGAAGTAATACAGATTTATTGGCTTTTTTGTATGCCAGCCGCCTATCCATATACAATTCTCATATCCGAACTTGATAATCTTCTATTTTCACACTTATCTTCTTAAAATGTTGTTAAAATAGTTGCATATAATAATCAAAGAGGAGGAAAAAATTGGTGATCTGTATACCATATGGTGGTGTCCTTTTACATAGCACCCTCCTTTTATCTCTTGTTTTTTCCTCATCAATGCAGCTTTTATTTTTTATCCTTAGTTCACTTGCCTGCCTGGAATAACCATTTTTCCTTTTCCCCTTTAGATCAATGCTTTCTCATCGATATACTCATCTCTGTATCAGTGCATAAGTCTTGCTTGTCTAATTGTTTTGCCTAGGAACAATACCTTGAAACAACTTCTCCCTCTATATAGTATATTGTTTTGGATTCCTCTGCCAAGCAGTCCTCATACTACCATAATATCTTGATTTATTGAACCCATGAATTGTCATATGTCCTGATCTCTTTGGAAATTTGAAATATTTTAGAATGTTAAGTTGAAATCTCCAATGTTTGTGATGCTTTTTTTTTTTTTTTTGGCAATACTTTTTAATCTGATTCTTCCTTCCTGATAGCAAATAACACTAGTTTTTTTTTTTATTCTAATGAATCAATTCCTAAAGAGTTAAAGCTGGAGATTTTTTATCTCATTCTGCTTGACATATGAGGATGCTTAGTGATAGATGAAGCCAGTCTATATTGTAAACATTATGGGGAAATAGCATAATATTGTAGATGCCAAGCCATTTAGCCTCTTTTTTTTTTTTTCCCCCTTTTCTTTACCACAGAAATGTGAAAGGAGCTTCCCTTTTAAAGCAATTTTCCCTCAAGGATGAGTTCATGAGAAAAGTTGTTGTTGTGTGGGTGCGTGCGCTTTCCTTCCCTTTTCTATGAATTGGAGCAAAGGACAGAAGACAAGGTGACATCAAATATATATTTAATTTTCATGAATTCTAACATATAATGAAATTGTTTCATTTTCTTTATTTTGTGTTGTTTCCAACTCATGGCTGTAATTTTCTCAAACCATGTTTGGATCTAAGATATTTTTGTAATCATTTTGTTTAGACTTGCAGTAATGTATGCTTTTAAGGTGATAGCGTCCAGAATTAGGTTGTCATCTTGTCAAAGGAGACAGAACCATTCTCTTCCAAGAATCAGCCCTACTTATAGTGTCCCCAAGTTCACTGTTGAGTATTAAGTCAGACCACGGTAGCGTCCTCAGGTTCATTAATTAAAGGTTAATTCGTACTTCACTTTTCCTCCATTTCTTACCAAAATTGGAAGGAAATGAAGGGAAAAAGAAAATCCTTAAAATTATAGTACGTTTTAAGCTTCCTAATCTCTCCATTCTCCTTCCTTTCACTTCTAAAAGATTACCCAAACAACCTAATAATTTATATTTTTTCCTCCCAAATCCTCCAATCGACATGTGATGTATTAAGCTCAGTTGCCTATTTCATCATTCCCCCTTACACCAAGGCAGTGAATGTTTGTCTAAAAGCTTTCTTGGCCTGGTGCTGTTTAAGATCCGATGAATCATTGCTTGATCAAGGATTGAAGGATAAATGATGAGCCATTTGCGATATAGGCAATCAAAGCCAGAAGAGAGCTTGATTTACTACTCAAATGTCAAATCTAACATTGGTTTTGCGAAGAGAGAGGGATGAATAGAGAGATAGCCACGCTGAATTTTTAATTGAAGCCAGGATACAGTTTCATGATTTGAATACACAAATGGCTTCATCAGTGAGAACGGAAACTGACCAGAGAACAATCGGTTTTGCTATGATAAGAAAGTGAAATAAGAGACTGCTCCGAATAGATGGATCTTGATTTGATCAGTTGGTACAGACTGGAACTTTGTCTTTGGAAAAATTGAGCCTGATCAAGCCATCTGTTCTTGGCAGGTTATAATATTAAATCTTCCCTGTATCCCTGATTTTCGGAGACTAATTCTTTCACTATAAAAGACTTTGTCAACTTTGTTGATGTTTACTGCTATCATTCTTTTTTCTTCCTTAAAATATGGAGCTCTAAAATACTAAAGCATGAACCGAGCTTCATACCAAGCGGACCATGATAGTTAACTGGCTATTCCATTACACCTACGATTGCTTTCCTTAAAGATTTGCGGGATGTGCCCATTTTGTCTGTTGAAATGCAGATGGTGAATCATATATATTCCAAAACTGATTCCTTTTCCTCCATTTGCAGGCAGAGAGTGCCATTGCAGCCCTGAGTTGTAGCGGGAAGATCTTGGGAACCCAACCTATCAGGTAAACTTGCAGAACAGTCGCTTTATCTGCTGAGCTTTTCCCCATTAAACTCAAAAAAGATTGTCATTGAAGTTATCATTCGTAATATAGGGTCAGCCCTTCAAAGACCCCGGTGAGGCCACGCGCTCCTCGCCTAGCACTAAATTAACTAGTTTCTGGACCCTGGGATGTTTGGATGCAAGTCGGTGTATTCCCCATCGAGAGAGACTACTCTGTGATGCAATGCATGAGGTTTCTTTCATTTCCAACATTCTGCCCCTTTCCATAGCAATAGCAAACTTTCCCTGCTTCCTTAAAACTGAAGTTTTTTTGGGGAGATGGTCCTGTCAACTTATTACCTTAATGAATCCGTCTGCTGCTTTTAAAGTGCAATTTTATCGACTTCTGACGGTGCTAGCTTGTTCTTGTTCTTGTTCCAGTTCTATTCATGGTTGGAAGCGGTCTTTCTTGTGCAGGTTGTTCTCTGTTTAGAACTATGCCCATGCTGCATGTTTCTAGCATTAGGATAGTATCTGGTCTGGTCGGGTCAGGTTGGGTTGGGTTTGGTAGCTGATGGTCAGTGAAAAAATCACCGGATTTTTTAACGTGAATTATAATTAAACATTAAAGAGTTAGAATTCACACCCTTCTAGTGAGATTAAGTAAGGCACCTAAACGGCTCAGGGGCATAACCAAGTGGTAAAGGGGTAGGTTGAAAAGTTTGTCTAAAAATTTTTAGTGTGGGTTCGATTCTTGAGAAAAGCAGAATGCTTCCTTTTTGGGGAAAACCTTAAGAGTGATATTAGTGGTGCTCAGCCCTACCACCCTGATCACTTGGGTATATCTCTCGATTTACCTCCTTAGTGTAGTTTTAAGAGCGGGGTGGCTGAGGACATTAATAATGAGTCGTAATTTAAAAAAAAAAAAGGGGGTAAGGCACCTAAACGACAATGATGATGGAGACAGTATCTGCCGAACCCATCTTTTCAAGCTGCTTTCTTGGTTGGGCTATTTACCTTCAACTGTAGCCATTTGTAGGGCAACTTTCCTTGAACCCCTGTAAAAGAGAGACTGTTTGTTTCTTATGAAAAGGGGAGGCTTGAAAACAACCACACAAGATGGGACCTAAATACAGACCAATGCCCTACTTTAAAAGTTGAGATTTGATTTTGGGTCTTGTTCATAAAATCTTGATTCCAGCTGTCTTTGCCAATCTCTTTCTTCAAAATTACCCTTGGGCAATCCCAAAGTCCAACTGAACAGGGCAATCACGGCAGATTATGATTAGTTAATTTATATATATATGTATGTATATAAACTGTAAAAAAGTGTTTTATTTTTTATATTAGCCTCCTAGAACACTTAGAAAATTACAATTCCCCCCACCCCAAGGAAAAGTCTACTTTGGCAGCCTGTCTTGGAAAATAATTATGTGTTCTCGTATTCATTTTCAATCAAATCATCTCTTATTTTTAATAACAACAAACAATATCTTTTCTATCTTAATGCCCATCCATCCTTTTGCCCTTTCACTGCACGAGAGTTGTAAGGGGGATTACATGCCCATTGCCATTGCTGGTAAAAGTTGTCACTTTTGGTAAAGGGTTTCTCCCAGTTGTGAGATGCAACTTTTGTACAAACATGAGGCCAACCTGCCATGTGAACCCTGACTTTAAAACCCTAAGACAAAAAAGTCTTTTTTTATTATCTATGAGAATATGTAGTCGCTTGAGTTTGTACTTGACAAATTCACAAAGAATACACGTAAAAAGTTAAAGTGATAATTAGGAATGGCAATTGCAACAAAAATTGTGGGGAATTGAATCAAAATCGAACCAGTCATCGCGGTTAAAAACTGTTTGACTGAATAATTGTTTGATTTGAAAAAAAATCGAACACTGTTTTAATGGGTATAGTTTGATTTGGTTAGAGTTTTCATTAAATTCAAACCAAAATCCGAACCGAATATACATATATATAATATATTTATTTATTTAATATATTATATATACATAATATATATTGATTAATACATTTTTTTACAAGTATTTTAACTAATGCATAACAAATATATAAAATATTTAATATTTATAAAGTAATTAATAAATAAAAATAAAACTTAATTTTAAATTATTTTATTTTTATTAATCAGATAATTATATCTAAGAAGTTTTAAGTTAATTTGTAACTTTATACAAGAAGAATGTAACTTTATTAGAATTTATCTTTGTTTGTTGTGGAGTTATCAAAAATTTGTATGAATATGTTTTGCAAGAGTTTATTTTTATTTGTTGGTATGGATCAAACTAAAAAAATCATGGTTAAAACAGAAACCGAATGATTTAGTTATGATTTTTAATTTTTAAAATTAATGGGTAATGGTTTGATTTTAGTTTTAGTAGTTTAAATTTGGTTTGGTTGTAGTTTTAGCAAAACTCAAAACCAAATTAAACCATTGCCAATCCTAATTATCTTTATAGAGGTCTAAATACTACAAAATGGTTATGTTATTCACGTTAGGCAATTTGAGAGAAAAGGCACGGCTCCATGGGGATGGTGGGACTCACACACTCCCTTTGTTAGCCTGGGTTGTGAGCAACATATCAATCCTTCTAAACAACTAATCACGAAAATATCAATTTAATTAATCTTCTCGACACATAGTAAATAGTTTGTATTAGAATATTATTTCACCAAAGATAAAAGGATTTGTTTGATATTATTGGGATTACCATCATTATGCGATCTTTTGTTACTCGTGCCCTCAATTTCGATAAAGAAGATAAATCGTAAGTAAATCCTTGACCCTTGTTTAGATTAAGTATCGAATTCGTAAACTATTAATACTAATTTTATTATATCACTTGTCTGTCACTTAATCTATATCTTTAGTACTTTTATTTGGTATTATTGCGATGTCTCATGGCGTATCTATCTAGTTATGTTCCATTGTGCTCAAAATCACATATGCAATAATGGAGTTTTAAAAGCATATAGTAATACGGATCAGGCTTAAAACCGAGTTGCATATGATGGATGTGACGATTTATGCAGGAAAGGAATATTGGTTGTGTGGGTAAGTGATAAAGTGGTGGGAAAGAGTGGCCTAAAAAGGCCAAAATACTATTCATGGTCAAACTAATTGGCTCCCTTCTTTCCATACACATTTCCACCACGTGATTCGAAGTGCTAATTGTGTTGTTCTCCCCCTCACTCTAGTCCATTTCTTGCACTGCAATCTCAATTTGTGTGGCTCTTTCTTAACCCCTTGCCCAATAAGGCTAGAGGAAATTTCAAATTAAAACAGAGACAAATATTTCTCTTTTGACATCTAGAAGGATAGTTAATTTATTTGTATTTTATCTTTTAAGTTTAAAATTTTTATTATATGAGTCAAATTCTCTCTCTTTTTTTATATTCTAAATATATAATTATGAAAAAATTCTCAAGAACCAAATAAATTGACACACAAACTTACAGAATGGGAATTAAAAAATTAAAATGCCCTCGTCACAATGCAATGTGGGTGAGGATATTTTAGTTTTTTAATTTTTATTCTGTAAATCTGTCTGTCAACTCCTCTAATTTTGTAAAAGAATTCTATAACTATATTTATACATTTGTCATCGTCGTCGTTATCATCACCATCATGATGATGACCTAAAAAAATATCTTGAAACCCTCAATTTTCTCCCATGTAGACTTTGGAAGCAAGCATTCAACATTATGGACTGTTCCCCACTTCCCACAATGAGGGGTTGACAAATCAATGTTGAAATCAATACCCATTAATGGTCGCCCTTTGTTGCTTCCTCACCTCAAATATGTTTAATTAAATAAATATAATATATATTCCCATTATTGCATAATTGAAAGTACCCCATATCTTTGTCACTAAAGCCCATAATTTTTCTTTTTTTGAAATATTTTTATGATTTTATCATATGAACTTTTGACTTCACATACCCCTTTTTGTGATGATGCTCAAGTGGAATAGATAAAGTGGTAATCATGATCCCATTCATTTGGGGGACACAAAAGGGGCTAAGGAATCATGGGCCTCAATTGATTAATTAAAAGATAAATAAATAAATAACAAAAAAATAAAAAATGTATCATGTTAATACTTTTTAATAAAAAAAAAATATACAATCGTTACTCTTTAATGTACGTTGAATAAACTTTAAGTATATATATCTAAACCAACCAATAGTTAACAACTCATTTTCTTTAAAAAATAATCATAAAAAATAAAAAACTATCTTAATTAATTTAAAAATGACAATTATTAGTTACCATATTTGTCTATAAATAAAATGAGAGTTTAGACTAAAAAAAAAAATTCAATTGAGAGAGTACAAATGAAAGGAAAAAAAATCTCACCGAGAGAAGAAATTTGTATATGAGTTAATCTATTTAGTTTATGGTATTTAATGAGCAACTCTTATATTATAGATGACAATAAAAATTTAAGTAAATTAATCGATAATAATTTTAAAAAATATATAAAATACAGAAATGACACGAACGAAAGAGACACCCAATTTAGGCCCGACTCATTTTTATCTTTATTTCAATGACACTCATATTTTTTATATTTTAATTTTGTGCATTCACTAAACAACACAAAATCATGCATATTAGACAAAATTAATTAGGAAAATTATAACCAACGAGAACAAATTATGCAAGTCAACCCTGCAGAGAAGCAGAAGCGGGGGCGAAAGGCCGCGATGATGACGCCAGCAGGGTGGCGCTGGCGAGATCATGCACCGATCACCACGGCCCAGCAACCAGTTTTTGGCATCTTCTTCACCAAAAAAACCCTAAGATCCCACAGGCAATTTCCAGTCACCTCCATGGGGGATGAGATTTTCCCAAACGTCGTGCGTTTGACCCAATCATATGCTCCGTCTTCTTATTCTAGATTCCCTCCCAACGGTCAACTAATGACATCTTCTCTTTCTTCTACATCTGGTCCAGCCGACTAATCCGTATAGTACAACGCATTTCACTCCATTGACTAATTTCTTCTTCTTCCCCACGCTTCCAAACCCGTATAAATATTCCAGTTCCACCGTGCCCAGGAGCGGCAGGGGGCAGCACAGCTCAATCCCATCAGAAGTTTGCAATGTCCCATGCCAATGGGCAGCCTCCGAAGATAGTTTACATCAAGACCCAGTTCGTGGAAACCGACGCCAGCAGCTTCAAGTCCGTCGTCCAGAGACTCACCGGCAAGGACTCCGTCGTCCCCGCCAATCCTGCAGCTTCTGCAGGCCAACCACCCAATAATCAGCCAGTAATTCAGACACCTGCAGTTTCCGCCGCCGGCGGACCGGTATTTCCAAGGGCAGCTTCGTTTAAGGACATTGACAGATTGCTCACGGAGCTGCAGCCTCTGGATGAGCTTTTCCGGCTGTGGTCCGATTAACTGTCTTATACGTTTACGTACGTTATGTATAAAGATCAATTAAACTATAGTAATTCGTGTATATATGTGTGTACGTATAAATATATATATATACATGAAGATTTTCTGAATAAATTAAATTGATTTATTGATTTATTCATCTTTGGGGAAAGGATGGGCTTGATCAATGGTTAATGTTTATGTATTATATTAATCAAGAACAGGGTTGCACGGCAAGTATATGCTTTGTGATTTCTATGGTTTTGGAGGTAGCATCTGATTCATGTTATTGACCTAAGCCAACATCCTTTTGCGAGTGTATATTGATGTTGGTAGGAGGATGGGTCCATGGTAACATCCGTCAATCTTTTGCAGCTTCAAGGTCTTTACCCCTCTTAAGATAGTGTATGGCAACGAGACGTTGAGCGGAGTAACTTATAGTCAGATAATTGAGAATTTTTATAATAATTTGCACAACACATAGTTTGAGCATGTTTTTCACTAAGGACTCTATTAGGATTTGAACAAGCATGGTTAGAATGTAGTATTAGGGGCTCAAGTCATGTGTCATGCTCATTAATAGTTAGGATACTAAATCTCATTTGGTGGCGGTCCTAAATGTCTTTTAGGCGACATTCAAACCAACTCATCAATATTGTACCCATATGTCGATTTTTTCTTGGTTCACGTGTCTTATTCAAATTGGGCCACATGGCACTTTAAGATTGATCAACAACTTAATTATTTACCTTTAGCATATATACATATATGTGTGTGCATTTACAGATATATAACCATGCAATCATGGAGTTAGGACCTTGAGTAAGGGGTGAAAATTTTAAGTCTATATACTAAATTTTTTTGACATTACTTTATTGCCCCTAATTTTTTTTATTTAAGTAATACTTGTTAATTAAAATATAGATTTAAAAATGTAAGATATGAAAAATATTCTAAACTTTTATCATTTTCAATATATTTATTAAATTTATTTGGTGACTCTTGAGAAAGAAGTCATGTGATTTTTTATTTGATATTTTTCAAATATGTTTATGTCTTCCCTCTTTCAAGATAAGCATATTTTAAACATTATAGATAAGCAAAAATAATGCATATCTTCTTCAGTGCATTATAAGAAATTTTACAAATAATTTGATACAAATCTTAAAATATTTTTCAGTCTTATTTTGATCATTCTATATGTTAGTTCAGAAAGCATTCAAACCTTATCTTAATACAATCTTATATTACTCATTTTAATAAATTATAACTTAAAAAGGCAAGTGTCAGAGGATATAATAATTTATGACATTAAGAGGCTAAGGGCAATTTTAGAAATTAGGGGAGAGGTTGGCAATTGCCCATCCTCAAATACATGTAATTCCTTCCATGTGATGTGACCATATAACGATTACGGGTTGGGCCAAGTTGAGTTTTGTTCGCACTTAGATCGATTTATTTGGCCTTCATTTTTTTTTTAAAGTAAGTATTTATTAAAAAAAATCAAAGCATCTACAACTTTAATTAGAGTCTAGACCAAGACTGATAAAGAAAATTGAATAAAAATAAAAACATATGAATCTATACCACCAATACGGATAATACATTTCTCACAACATAATAAATATACAATTTTTTTAATAAACAATGAATGGGCATCAAAGGTCACCCTCTAATACACTCACAAACCAAAACAAAACAAGAGATATATGGGAGATTTCGATTTGAGATAAAACCTGGTTTTATTATATATATAATAATAGAAAATATACAGAATTTCATATAACAAAAATATTATTTAGATACTTAATTTTGACCCTTAATATTATATTTATACATTAATATATTACATATCTATATTAATATGACATATAATATAATGTATTAATCTACCAGTATCATCACTCTATATGTCAAAATTTGTCAAGCCAGTAGCAATTTGAAATATTTAATTATTTTACATGTTGGTACATGAAGTCAAATCTCGGCACATTCTTTTTGACATAAAAGAAAGCACTAAATTAATTAATGTAACATAAAAGACAATCTTAGCAAATAAAATAAACAAAGCATGTAGCAAAAGGCCAAAATTTGACGGCCTGCCGGCAGTTATTAAGATTATCCTTATCCGTTAGCCAATTAACCTTAATGGCCGGTTTAATTTAAGGAATCAAATTTTAATTTTTAATCAATCTCCACCCCCCCCCCCCCCCCCACTACTTACTATTAATTTCATGGAACTGTTCAACTGCATAAATGTAAGCCCTACCCACCACCATGACTTCATCCTAATAATGACAAAAAGATTATTTTAGATGACACAAGTGTTTTGGGTTTTTTTTGCGTTACCGATCAATAATTAATTTAAATTATTTGTTTGTGGTAAATAAATATCGTTACAAACATATGTATATACATCAAAGTAAACAAATGATACTAATTTGTGTGCACATGTCAATCGAACGAGCTTGAAGGTAAAATTTATATCCTTTTATGTAGCGTTTGTTAAAATGAGAAAAATAAAATTATATTAAGATAAGATTATAATATTTTTTAAATTAAAATATGAAATAATCAAAATAAAATTAAGAATCATTTTAAAATTTTATCAAACTATTCGTTAAATTTTTTAAAATACACTAAAAAATATAAGTATCATTTTTTTTTATCTATAAGGGGCAAGATATATTTATCTAAATATATCTGAAAAAATTCAAATAAGAAATCGCTTGAATTCTTTTTAAGGATTGTTAAATAATTTTAATAAATATATTAAAAAAATAAAAGTATGAAATAATTTTTATATATATTTTAATTAACAAATATTAAGGCATGTACGTTAGTCATAACAATCGTATATAGATTAATTAATTACTAAAGTTGCCGCAAGCAAGCTGTAGCGTATAGGTTTTGGTGCAGTGCCTAGTGACATATCAATATCATGCATCTGTGTGGATGAGGATCTGGTAGACTCTGTTGCTCTGTTTTGTTAGGTTAGGTCCCATTAGGCAGGGGAGTTCACAATCCCTAGCTACCCTTTCGGCAGCATATACAAATAAATAAATTCATAAACATTTATATATATAAACACACTAGAAGTCTATGTTCCACGAAAATGGTTCGGAGGAGCCAATTTTTTGTTACCAAAACGTTTTTCGTTTTTGTTTTGGACATTATTTATGTTTAACTTTTTAGAAGAATATTCGTTTTCGCATTTCTATTTCGTATAAAAAACGTTTCTCATTTTTATTTTCATGCAATATAACTAGAAGTGTGGTTGGTAATACACTCGGGAGAAATTTTATTCCCGACAATATTTTATCAAAATTTTATTATCAATCATATCATCAAATATTTATTTAAATTCATAGATTGTATAACTTGAAATTATTACCACGACGGTTAGATGTAACACGATTCTAATTAATTTAAAATTTTATATTTTAAAGGTTAAATTAATTTCTTTTTGAACTTTATACGAATAAGCTTATTATTCTCTAAATTTTAAATCTAACTTATTGAATATTTAATTTTTCTAATTTACATCTATTGACTAGGTAATCTGAATTAAAATAATGAGTGAGTTGCACGAAATGTGAGGTAGAAAAAAGAAAAATAAAACAAAAGAAGAATCAACCGAACCGATCATTCCTTTTACTTTTTCTTCGTTTTTTAGTTGTCGTATTTGCTCTCATCTTTTGTTCACTAGAACAGAAGAATCAAGTATTCCATCGAACATTGCCATTTTAATCAATCTCGACCTTTCCTCTTTACTCCTACTGGTGATCTATAAGTCACAACCTACCCATTTTTCCTTTTTTTTTTTTGGATTGGCGACTAGCAATTAACTCACATTCCTCATTCCTTTTCATTTCGATCAACAACCCACAACCAACCCACCCTCCATTCTTGGTCCTTTTTGCTCTAATCGATGACTCACTAGTCGTGATTGACCTACAATTTCATTTTCTTTTTGCTCCAACCAGTGACTTGCGATTAATCTATCATTCCTTGTCTTCTTTGTTACAACTGGCGACTCACAATCTATCCATTGCTGAGTTTGAAATCCACCAGTAATTGGATTTGATGTTTTGCTATTTTGTTTTTATATACTTAATGATATTTTTATTACACGCTCAATACTTATTACATAATTAGATGGATAATAGTTATAAATTATAAAGATTAAGTATTTAATACGTCAGCTCCTATAGCACAAATCAAGCGATTGACCCACGATAAATTGAGATTCGCACTAATAGATTATGGGTTCAATTCCTTGCCTTGCACAGTGAGACAAAATATTAATCTATAATTTATCTTATTTATCAAAATCGAGGGCAAGAGTAGCGGGAGATCGCGTAAAAGCGATAATCCCAAATATTCAATATGTCAAATTTAAAATTCATGAGGTGATAAACTTTTCATATAAAGTTTAAAAGATAAAATACGAGTTTGAAGTATTTTGAATTCTAAACTCTAAATTTTATGTTATAATCGAAGTATTATGATTTTATTTTTTGAAATTAGACCCCGCTTGGAACTCCCCAACCAATTGGGTGAACAAGAAACCACCACATACCAAACAAATGTACGGCCCGTAAATGCTTAGCGACATCAGAAGCTACAGCAACGTTGGATCATGCATCTAATGGTGATGTCTGACAATCCCAACAATAAATAATAACACATACATATACATACACACATGTTTGTATATGTATTTTACAATTTGAGGGCAAAATCTATAATTAATTTTTGTATTTTAATTTTTTTATATAATAATTTAATTTGTTCACTATTTTAATTACATTTATGAATCATACATTTCAAGTCAACTGTACATCTCATTAAAATTGAGTTAGAACGTTTAATACATACGAGTTGACGTGTAAAAAAAATAAAATAAAATAAATTAACACTTTAAATGATAATTTTAACTAATTTATCAAATTAAAAATAATTGTTTTTAAAAAAGTAAAAGACTGAAGATACCAAAGCCGGGGATTGAAAAAAAAATCGAGAAGAGAAAGACATAAAAAAAGAGAAAGACTGAAAATACCAAATATAATAACTTATACAAAATTTTTTGAAGTATTATAGCTAAATTAATCTCAGATTTAAAGATATAATAATTTATGTAACCAAAATTTTAAAATATAATAAATAATTTAATTTTAAAATTAAAATTTAATAAATTATGTAACTCTTCAATAATTTGAGACACAAGCCTTAAATATCTTCCCAAGATATCGGTCACCAAATTTCGGCATGATTAATTAATTCCGATAATTGGGTTGCAAATCTCGAAAAAAAAAAAAAGGGGAAGCAAGTTTAGCCATGGACCACACACACTCCCTTTCGGCCCAAGCAACTTCCCCACTTGAGTCCATGACACGTCACCCTCACGCTCCCATCCCATGCATCATCACGCTGCTCTTCCACACCCTCCAGGGTTTCATTCTTTTAATTACTTTATTAAATTTATATTTTTAACTTAATTTAATTTTTATATTTATTTTTTTATGCAATAACTCAATTTTTGTTTTTGGTGCATATTGCATAGTATGAGCCACTCTGATAAACTATATAAAGGGTGATACTAACTATTGTCTTAAATTTTGATAGTAATGATTAGACAATAATAGATATATCTTGGAATGATTATTCTTGTGTGATATCTGACACTTATGTTTTTGATTACGTCAAAAAAAGTAAATCATATATGTGAGAGGGTGAGAATTGAACTCACGACCAACTAGATTGACACTAGCATATCGCTCTACTTATATCCTGAAGAAAATAATAATAAATACGTCTTATTCTCTAATAAGACATATTTATTGTATCTTATTTTCAACATCTACATAATTTTATTAACTAATTAAATAATTCAAAGCACAATAAATTTATTATCAATTAAAAAAATTATTTAAATACTAAAAATAAATATAATAAGGACACCTTATCTAAAATAAAATATAGTTATAAGATGCTCAAAAACAATCAAAATGACTAATAAAAAATAAATTTAGTAAAAATTTAAGATATTTTAATAAAACAATTATCACGTAAATATTTAGTAGCTACCATTTCTTGGAATTACTGCTTTTGCATGATCCCCGTTGCTCATGCTCACAATTTTAATAGAGAAGATAAATAACAGATGGAGGCTTTGTTTCATTATGCAGAATAAGAAGTCGAATCTACGACTTACTAATGCGAATTCAAACTTATCATAATTCAATCACTTGATTTGTGTCTTGAGAACGCAATCATTTCTTAAATAACTTAAAACTCAAAGAATTATTTTTTATAAAATAATCATATGTTTTTAGTAATACCTATCTTAAAATTCTCTAAGGGTGACATATGCCCTCGAAAATTCAAGTTGGGGTTCATTCTAAACTTAGGTAAGAATTTATTTTAAATAATTGAACTTGTTTTGAACTAAGCCTAAATATCTCTTATGAGCTGAAATATAATTGTTCACGGAGCGTGATCGTGATCCTTTTTTAATTTATAATATATCTATATAAAAATATAAATTTTAAAAGATATGTATATTATTTATCATATTTAATTAAGTTACTCTATTTCTAATATAAAAATTAATTATATATATTTATATTAAGAGACCGAGCTCTGCCCTTGTAAGTCTAGCAAGCGGTAGACAAACTCGAAATTGAAGATTGTTATAGGACGTACTTGAAGATTGTTATAGGACGCGGGACGGGGCGCGTGGGGGAACGCAGCGGGAGAGGGTCCACAGTGGAAACCTTTTGATTCTTGCCGGGTCTACTACTCTACCTTTGCCTTTGCCTTTGCTTCCTCTCTCTATCTCTCTCTTTAAAGTTTCCGTCGGATCAGAGTCGCAGCGGCCGAAAGAAAACAAAGCCACCGATTAGACAAACAAAATCCCCAAACCGACGAAGAAGAATACATCAATATGTATACACGCACGCATATATATAATCTACCATACACGCCTGCTTTGCTTCTTCATTCACACATTGCATCCAACAGATAGATATATATATATATAGAGAGAGAGAGAGAGAGAGAGATCGAAAGTTCTGTTCCTTTCGATCGATCTCCATTTCTCTGCAGCTTCGCGATTCTGTCCGGGTCCAAGCAGCTGCTCAATCAGGTTCGCCTCTTCGTCTCCCAATTCTTCTCGCTTTCCGAGGGCTTGTTTGGAAGTCTTGGTATCTTTTTCCGTTTGTTTGAATTTTCGGCGGTTGTTGTTGGTTTGGTGGTGGTTTCGTGGCAGGATGTCGCGATGTGTTTCATCCGCGGGGAGGAATTTGTGGTTTTCGGAAGTGAATTCGTGGTCGACGTGAAAATTAGGGTTTTGGGGGCTTGACTGGCTGTGTTCGTTGGTGGTTGTTGCTGTTGTAGTGTTGGTGGTGGTTGGTAATTGGATGGGGAATAAGTTGGGGAGGAGGCGACAAGTGGTGGACGAGAAGTACACGAGGCCGCAGGGGCTGTACCAGCACAAGGATGTGGATATTAAGAAGCTGAGAAAGCTCATACTTGACTCCAAGCTTGCTCCTTGCTACCCTGGAGAGGAAGACTGTGTCTACGATCTCGAAGAGTGCCCTATTTGCTTTCTGGTTCGTTTTCTTTCTTCTTTTTTCAATTCTGCCCTCGTCGTTTTGTTTCTTTGGGAGGATTTCCATTGGGTGTCATTTTTTGTTAATGGGAAATTGAGGAAAAGAAAAGGGGATCTTGGAAATCTACCGCTCCTTTTGGAATTTGGACCGGTGGAGGGACAAAAGGGGGAAGAAAGGAAAATGACATGACTGAACCTAAATTTATTTCTTTAGGAAATAAGAAGCAAATGTATGGACAACATTTCCAAAAAGAAAAAATCGTTTTAAGCGTAATCGTCCAGAAGAATGTCTACCACTGTTATACAGAATAGAATCTTTTGAATTTTCGTCTCTTATGGTTTATTATTGTCCATTGCATCAGTGAAGCTGATTTTGTCTTTTATCCCCTTACAATCCTGACAATGTTGCATACGAGGTTTTGTTTTGATTGTTTATTCAACAGTTCAATGCCATTGGAAACCACGAGAAAGTTGGGTTTTTGTATCATTAGGAAATGGAAATGGAAGAGTGGTTAATGCAAGTTTTCCTTCAACTTGCCCCTTTCCTTCTTGTCTTTTGTTTCTCACCAACCATACAGGGGAAAATTCAATTTTATCTTAATTAGCCACTGGCTGCATTCTATGCTACAATAGGAGGTTCTAATGTTACCCATCCTTTCATGTCTCAGTATTATCCAAGTCTCAACCGCTCAAGATGTTGCCTGAAAGGCATTTGTACAGGTATTTATCACGCACATGCCTTGATAGTCATATGATTAGATGACCCTTAATTTGGCTGGCTTTTGATTTGTTTTCTGTGCAATAGAGTGTTTTCTGCAGATGAAGACTCCTAATTCAACTCGTCCTACACAGTATCCTTGAGTCTGTGAATGCTGATTGTGCATCCTATGCAATTCTACACATTCTTTTACTTCTTCTTATTTTATGTTCAATACCTATATTCCTTAATTATACAAGGTGCCCATTCTGTAAAACCTCAAGTTATGCCGTGGAGTATCGAGGAGTAAAAACGAAGGAGGAAAAAGGGTTGGAGCAAATTGTAAGACTCTCTCTCGATCTCTCTCTGTTGCTGTTCTGGGTACTTTTCAACCATGTGCAGAATATCAATTTTGGTGTTCTGCTTCTAATGTGTTTAGGAAGAGCAACGAGTTATAGAAGCTAAAATAAGAATGCGGCAGCAGGAACTTCAGGCTGAAGAAGAGAGAATGCAGAAAAGACAAGAAATAACTTCAAGTAGAATTGTGGAACCAGGGGAGGTTGGGTATAGCACAGCAGCAGGTATTTATTTTTTCGGTTCAGCTACTACATGTTTTATTTCCTGAAATATTAATTTCTTCTTCCTTTTACTGTTCTTAGTTGTGCATTGATTTTATTTTTTGCACAGTACCATCATTCACGTCTTCTTTAGAAGGCGATGAAATTGTTTCTTCACATGAACCATGTCAATCGATGAGGCAACCTCTACGCCCCAGGCAGAACAGGTATAAAAGTTTACATCCTGTTACTTGAATTTATGTTTAACTTGAAATTGCTTTTCCTGATTATGCATTCAATAATTCCCAGAATGCAGCTTTGCATTCTTTTTATATTGAACACATTGAGATTCTCTTATTCATTGTTAGCCAAAGTACTTTTTAGTGAATGCTGGACTCTGGAGTTTACTGCACATGTAACTCATTTTGCTTGAGTTATGATTAGTATAGTATCACTGATCCGTATGGACTCTATTTTCTTTGGCTTTTTAGCTCTTCTTGTCTTTTTTTGTGGTAAGTTAGTTTCTTTCTTTGTTTTGTCAATTAATTTATTATTTTTTGGGAAAATTATTGGTCCCTGCATGTGTGTTATAGCAGTGTTTTCATTGATTTTCATGAACTGTGTTCATTATTTGTTGTTACTTGGCCAAAAGGGGAAAAAAATCATAAATCTTTTCTAGATTATTTGACTTATATGGCCTGGATACGTGGTGAGAGATTTTGTTGGATTAATGGGATAAAATAAAATTTGGATGACTTGAGGGAGAAGTGTGTTGTATTTTGAATAGCAAACATGACATGATGGTGCTTGATATAAGTGAATGAGCCTCTTCAGTTCATGTGAGCTTCCTTGTGTGATTTGTTGAATGAATTGGTAGAAAACCAATGCATTCTTAATCCAAAGTTAGCAATTGCCTACTCTTTTGGGAGCCAAGATTTGATTGGCCTCAAGGAAATTTTTGGTGAAGTCCTTGTCACATTCCTAGGGGCAGAAGAGTCAATAGAATCATTGTATTTCTTTTTTTGCTGCTTGCTGCTTGTATTGCTTGTACTTCGTTGTTAAGTGGTTGTGCTTTACCGGATTATACATTCCGGATGGATGTATTGCTA
This sequence comes from Diospyros lotus, assembly GCF_014633365.1. Taxonomy (NCBI): domain Eukaryota; kingdom Viridiplantae; phylum Streptophyta; class Magnoliopsida; order Ericales; family Ebenaceae; genus Diospyros; species Diospyros lotus. Next base: position 31,705,833 of record NC_068352.1, read on the forward strand.
GGCTATAAATAAGCCATAGCTAGAGGAGGGAAGGCAGGTTGAGAGATGAATTGAATCTTTTCTGTTATCTCTCTCTCACTTTCTGTTACCTTTCCCTCTCTGTCTTTCGAACATTGTCCCTCTTTCTTGCTGTTTCCCTTCCTTCCATCTGAGTTCTCTCTCCCAATTCTTCTCTCTTGATCTCCTAATCTTCTCAATTCCCTTTCTAAATCCTAGCCCACTCTAGGGCTTGACACTTGTCGATCCTTAATGACATGCATATGCAAGGAGATTCTATATATTTGATGAACAGAGAAAAATGAGAATACTTCTGATCGTATTTGTTGTTTTGTTAAATAGTGGCATTGGCAAGTAAAATGTGATACTTGAGCTATGAATTGTAAAGATGGATGCATATGCAAGCATGGAAGCTTGTTTTATCCATTCATGGGTGAGCGATGATTCTTCATGATAAATGAAGAAGCATACAGAAACAAAAGACTACGTTAAGGGAGAAACCTTGTGCAAATAACACTAGTTGAATGATGATTGAGGACCATAACTTATTAATATGCTTGCAAAAGTTATTTATTTCTATGATCAACCTGTCATAAACTTGGAGCATTGCAAAGGGTTCCTCGTCAAGGGTTTCATATTGGCCAGATTAATGGTGTATCAATGAGTGTCGGTGTCCCACCTTGATATCATTATCTTTTGTAGGGCAGGCTGTTTACCTAGCTGTGGTCTTTCGTGGTGTCTCCCCTTGGGGTTTGAAGTTGCATCAAGCCTAGGCAAGTCCATTTGTTGTTTATGGTGCAGTAGGTGCTTATTTCGGAAGCTATGGCTTTAATTTTGGGTTTCAAAGTGGATTTCTTCATTGGGACTTATTCAGGTTTGTCTTAGGGCCAAGCATTTGTCTGGTGCTGTGATAGAGAGATACTAGCAGCACTTGGCAGGGTGGAAGTTATAATAGCTCCCAAAAAGAGGGTTGGTTGATTCTGATTAGAAGTTTGGTCTGCAACTAGATCAGAAAGTTGGGACATTTTTAATCAACACTGCATGCCACGACCCAATCCAACATTGATAGTCTACTGGGGAGGTTGATTGATTCTCAATAGGCAGCACCCTTCAATTAAGAACAACTGCTGTGATAGATTGATTGTGCTGGATTTGGTTTAACTCTAACCTATAGCTATTAGGAAAAATTACCCCCCCAAACAACAACACACACAAAAAAGAGGTAAAAAAGAAAAATGCTGTCTAAACCTCCAAGGTATTTTGATTAATCAACATTTCTGTTTTACTACAAAACGTTGGGGGCATATGCACAAACCAGAATCCTAGGGGCATATTTGGTTGAAACCAAATCAAATTGAGAGTGAGAGAGAGACAGAGAACCCAATCAATCTGGGTTCTTTGAATCAATTTGATTCGAAGAACCTGGATTTGGTTCTTTGGTTTGGAAGAAGGAGAGGAGAGAGAGAGGGAGGAAGAGAGGGGAAAATACCTTTGTTACCACCATTTACACTATCATTATCAAAGGAGAGAAGAGAAAATCAAAAGGGGTCGAAAGAGGGGGAGTGAGAAATTGAGGGTTCTTTAAGATCGAAGACCTAGCTCTGGGTTCTTTAGGAGGAGGGGAGAGAGAGAGAGAGGGGGGGGGGGGGGGGAAGGGGGGGAGAGAACATACCACTGGTGAAGGAGAAAAAGAGAGTGAAAAAGAGAGATAGAGGAGAGAGAGAGATGGTGGATTTTTGACATTTTAAAAAATTTAACTGCCGTTGTTTAATGTCAAGAGTGTTGGTTGATACTAGTTTTAAACTTCAAGACTAGTCCTTGTAATTTTTCAAGCTAAATGGGATGTCTCTATAATTATGCCAAACCTCAGGTGTGGTTAGTGTATTTTACATTTAATAACGTTATTATAATATTAAAATATTAATAATTATATTGGTGTTATAAAATTAATAGATGGTTGGGTTAAAGCTTGTAATTTTTGTTGTTATAAACTGAATAGGTATCAATTGAATATTCATGATATTGCTAATATTATAACATTGATGATGTTATTAATAATATTGGTTGTAAAGTTTAATTCTTTTCTACAATTTTAGAAATTTTATGGTTCTAATATCATCAATATTTCCAATATTATAGTATAAGTTATTATCAGTTAATTTTAAAATCCATATTTTACTATTTATATTGATATTAATATTAAGTAGATTTAGTATTGATTTTGGTTAGGCTGAAAAGTTGTCTTTTTTTTTTTTTTTTTAAATTTCAAAAACATGGGAAAATACCCTTTTTTTATGAGGACAACAATGAGGAACATACTAAAGATGTTTTCTATAGTTGTATAACACCCTTAAGGCACTATAAACATTGTATCGCCCGACGCGCTAGAAGCCAACGAAGTGCACGCTTGACCTATGCAAGAAGCTAAATTAACAAAAAATATATTTGTATTTAAGATGAAAAAGACAGTCATATAATGCATACAATAATAAAACATCTAAAATACTCTCAAATACAAATTCTTCTAATATTCTTCAAACAACCTGATCAACTTTGGCTTAAGTTACAAGTTACAACATTCTTTCAATTATAGCAAATATATATAACTATTTTTGTAGAAAATATTAACAGATACAGAGTATTGAATCTATTGGCTCAAACTAAAATACAAAATCTGGAAACAATGGCCAAGCACTGTGAGTTGGTGACTCAAAAGTAAAATACTATATGGGTAAAAAATAAGACTGTCTCCAACAATGACTAAAAAGCAACAAAATAACATACAAACAAATAAACTCCTCAAACAAGAAAGAAAAAAGAGTGATGCAGCAAGAACATTGAACGGTGCACGGCAACAACAAACCAATCTGAAGTTGGTTTTTAGAGGGATGGCCGTTGGAGGATCACCTGTTACAGGTGAGCCTACTGGTAGTGAGCAGTTGTCAAAAGGATTGGCAATGTGCTTCCACGGGCCAATAATGTTCACGGCACGTCACAACTTGGTTAGGTCTTCGACAACTGCTCTTGAAGTTGCCTCCCTTATATATGCCATACTAGGTCGAAAAGGGTATCGGAAAGCAACTAGAGTAGAGGAATTCACATTGGGTTCCAATTCCTAGGTGAACGACAAAGGATCCAGGTGCGAGAGTTTGCTTCTCCTTTTGTCTTGTCGTTTTTCCTCTTCATTTTACCCTTAGTAGTAGACTCATAGAAATTCAACATGCCCTGCATAGGAGTCTTTTCTTTTTCCTTGTATTTTCATCATATATTTGTTCGGTAGAGCCTAGTGAGTGCCTGAAGCACTTGGCGCCTGATTGAAGGAGCCTTGCCTAGCAATAGACAAGGCACTTCAGTCTCAACTTGAGTCACCCAAGTGCCTAGGCAAACCAGCGCTTGCCTTTGACTACATTGTGTCTAAACCATTTTAATTGCATTTGGCACATTTTATATTTAATAGGAGCCTCGTGAAGCAGTATATGTTCATTGCTCCTTGATCTTAAATAGGATTCTTCTTGCATCAACTCAAAAGGACCATCATTGCAATAGTTCGAATTGATGTGCACCTTTGCTCTAGATTCTAATTGAGATTTTTTCCCCCTGATTTGCGTGTGATTGACATGGCTTTTCTCCTTCTTATTGGTGGTACAATTTCTTTTAGTAAAAGTGATTAATAGGATCCAACATGGCACTCACAATAGGATTATCCTTTTTGACGCCATTGCATGTAATTCATAGTTGTATTTTTTAATACACAGATTTTCTAAAGATGTCCTATAAATTGGAGGAATTTAACACTGTTAGTAGAGTTTCCTAGGGAAAAACACGGTGATCAAGTGAACACCATTGCCAATCATACATGTGTCCATGCCTATCACAATTGTGTACATGGCATTTGATACTTTTTTGCTAATATAATTTTTGTTAAATGGTCCTAGTTCTATGGTTTATGATTTTATAGGGATGCCATCATGCCAAGCTCGACTGAAAAGCCAATTGCATATACTATATTGTACTGATACGGTAAATTAAACTACTAGTTTTTGAACTTTTCACTTCGTAACAAATTGGTTAATGCACATTAATTTTTGTCACTAGCCACTAAACTTTGATTTATGTTAAAATCAAGTCCTTTTTTATTTTTTGTCAAATTTTGTTAATGAAAGTTAACTTGACATGCATTAATCTAAACCTCATAATTACGTGATTGTGCACTTTAGATGAATTTTAACACCAAGTGATTTTGGAATTTATATTAACATATTTCATGTCTGTTTTTGTTAACATAATTTGAAAAAAATCAAAAGAGAAAATGAATTTTAACATAAATCAAAGTTTAGTGAGTATGGCGATAAAAATTAAAATACAATGATCAATTTGTTACAAAGTGTAAAGTTCAAGAACTAACAATGAAATTTACCTCGTATCTATCCATAATAATAGTTGGTTTTGAGGGTGTTTGGCTTTTCATTTTTTAAGATGGCTTTTAAGCCTTTTTACTTAAAAGATGTGTAAAGCTTTAAAGCTGGTTAGTGTTTAAGTTGATAATGTGTTTGGATAAATGTGTTTTAAGCTGTCATTTATATAGTTTTGTGTTTGGTTTGAAAAAGCTAATGAGTTATTAGAACTTAACAAAAAGACTAAAATAGATATGTTACTGAATAATACAAGTAATATTCATAAAAATACTAATTTTTAATAAAAATAAATTATAAATTGATGTCCAACTAATAAAATTTTTACCATTACATGTTGATAAATTATATATAATTATTAAAAAAATATACTAATACAATGCTTTATGTTTAAATTTAGGTTTAATTCATAAAAATGTTAAATATATATTTTGAAACATGATATAAAATTCTTTATTCTTATATTTTATCAATACATATAAAATATTAATATTTAAATAAATTATTTGAGAAATTTATATTTGGAGGCGGAAGTGGCGATGGAAAGTGATGAAGGCGATGGAGGCAATAGCGACGACAATGGGGCTGGAGGGGACAGTCGAGATGGAGGCGGCGATGAGAAGGAGATGGGAGGGAGGCGGCAATGGAGGTGAGAGTTTGTAATGTTTAATGGCAGAGAGAGTTGGAAATATTAGAGTTCTTGGAGGGTAAAATTGTAAAACACTCGGTCAACTATATAAGCTGATAACAACGTTTTGGTGGGGGTGCCGGGGGGGGGGGGGGAGCTTTTCTAAAGCGCTATTAAAATAGTGTTTAAGCTCTTTAATTTTTAACAAACGTCTAACTAAATAAGCTATACAACATTTAAGCTTCACAGACAGCTTATAAGCGGTCAAATCACTTAGCCAAACACCCTCCTGCTAGAGTCAATGTCATACATGGCAACTTACTTTCTGTTCCTTAAATGCTGTGATCGTTTCCTTTATTTTTGTTGTTGCTTTAATTCCAGCTGTAATAGTTTGTTACTAGGAGAATATTCTAGGGAGAGCCCGCGTAAGGGATGGAATAAGACAAGCCAGTTGTTATAACCGCTTAGGAGAGAGAATCTATTATGGCAGCGTCCACGCGAGGATATTATTGACAATCAACATCTCTCTCTCTCTCTCTCTCTCCCTGTTTTTCTCTGCTCTTTCTCCCTTCCTTTCCAGCTTCACTATTGCTACCCATCGATTAATTCTAAGCCAGTTAGCTAGCCTGAGTCACTAGCCGTGACAGTCAACATCAGCATTGCCAAGCTGTGCGTATTCTACATTGTTTGGAAGAGCGAAGATAAATTAGAGTGAGAAAAGACATGTTTGCCCATAGTTTGGTGGAAGCATGAGCATGAAAAATGAAACTGGGAACAAAAATGATGGCTAATGTTAACTGTAAGGAAATTTTGTGCTAACACATATCACATTGCAACACAGATGAAAATGAAAACCAACTTTTCATCATTTGTCTTGTCATTGTTAGAGAAGTTCTCCACCTTCATTCTTCTCCTTCATCTGAGTCTGTGTCTGTTAGTGATCTTCATCATCATCATCTTCCTCTGCACTGTCTTCCTCCTCTTCTTCTTGATCGACCTCTTCTTGGTCTTTGCCTATTGAGAGAAAACAGTGGAGAGCTTGACAGACTTCATCATGTAGAGGAAGACGGTGATGAACAAGAAGAGGAAGAAGGTGCAAAAGAAGGTGATGATGACGAAGAAGAGGAAGAAGATGATGATTCACTCAAAGATGTAGAAGGAGAAGAACGAAAGTAGAGAACTTCTCAAACAATTAACAGGACAAATGATGAAAGGTTGGTTTAGGGTTTAGATCCTCAGTAGAACAGATGAAAAGTTGGTTTTCATTTTCATCTGTTTTGCTTCATGGTATGTGTTAGCACAAAATTTCCTTGCAGTTAACATTAGCTATCTTTCTTTTTCTTCAGTTCTATTTTTCATGCTCATGCTTCCACCAAATTATGGGCAAACACGTCTTTTCTCACTGTAATCGATCTTCAATCTTCTTAACAATATAGTATATGTAATGACTTGGCAATGCTGATGTTGACTGTAGTAAGCCATTGTCACATAACCAAGGGCAGCTATGTAATTGTGTCTCTCATTCTGTTTGGATGATTCTTCGGAAGGAAATTCCCTTTATGACCTATCTGTTGGCCGGATTTAATTACAGCTCCTCTCCCATGCTGCAGGCTGCCCCCTGCATAACCTCTAGTTGCATTCCTTTGGTTCTCACCCGCTGCCTCTAAGGCCAACTCCTGCAGCTGTGCCTTTTCGGCTGCTTGTTCCACAGTGATCGGTTGCCACATCTTAATGAAGGGTCAGAGCTCATCGCTTAATCTGTTGATGAAGCTCGACACGAAATATTGCTTATCTAAGGTGGGTTGAGAAACCATGAGCAGTGGTTTAAGTTCCTCGAATCCGTTTTGATACTCCTCCACCAATCCGGTCTGCCTCAAATTGTGGAAGTCTTTCACTACATCAACCATGGTTCGCTTTCCAAACCGAACACAGAAAGGTGCTACAAACTCTTCCCAAACCAGCACCGCCCTCCTGCTGCTCCACCCTTGGAACCGTGAGTCTGCCACGTCATTCAAATAGGTGGCAGCCATATTCACCCTCTGGCTGTCTTCCACCCGGTAATGGTGGAAGTAGCTCTCATAGTGCCGGACCCACCAACGTGGCTTTCTTCCTTCAATTGCTGGAATCTCCAACTTTGGCATAGGCACATGGTTAAGGTCCGCAGGGGGGTCCTTGCTGAAAATTTTCCGGCCGTTCATCCATGCCCATCAGGTTGGTGGCCGGTGCTCTGCCCCTTGCTCCAGTCAAGATTGGGGTCGTGGTCGGCCTTGGAGGAAAGTCCACCAGAAGGCTAGCATTTGGCAACTGTGAGAACAAGCTCATAACAGTGCACAGCTGTTGTCCGATTCCAGCGACTTCATCCCGAAGGCCTTGGATGTCCCCTCCAAGGTTGGCGACTTCCTCCTGTGTGGCAGCACCCTCTGCTCTAGGTCGACCCAACTCCTCTTGGATCTGCCGAAGGCCAGCATCCATCAAGTCCATCTTATCATCGAGCTGCTCCTGGTATTGTCATATCCCCTGCTCTATAGTGTCTAAGTGCGTTTCAAGGAGCTTCATCCTCGTCCCTTCTGCCATCTTCGCCTCCTGGTCACCTTGCTCGGTGTCGCCTCTCTAGAATGAGTTGGACCCTTCTTCCAATCAGTGTGGGTCGCAGCTTCTGATCAGGGTGGCAGTGCTTGAAGGCCATCGACTTGCTTCACTAAGGCCATGGTTTGCTTCTCCGATATGGGTCGGAGCTTCCGATCAGAGTAGGCAGCTATCAACAGCGCACAGATGGCCAAAAGGCTGGCTCTGATACCAATTTGTCAGATTGCTGGATCTGACAAGGGGTATTTGGGGAGAAATCAACGGAAATTAAGAGAAAAGAGGGGAAGAGAGAGAGAGAAAAGAGAGGAAGAAGATAGGAGAGAATTAGGAAATGTTCATCAATTCATTCATGCCATCCAAGATCCAACGTAGGCTGTGGCTCAATTTATATAAGCCCACGGCATATAACAGCCTTAGCCATAAGACAAGGCAGTGTAACCACCTTAGCTAGAGGACAAAAGGAGAAAATATCCTAACAGAATGCGAGACACAATTACATAGCTACCCTTGGTTATGTGATAGCCAATTGTTATGGTATATACTATTTTTCATGGTTTATGATTTTTGTTCCTCTTTCCCCACATATTGAGTTCCTGAAGTGCTCTGTGACTATCTGAAGTGGCTAATAGGCTATTAATTTCTTTGACAGTGACGAGCATTTAAGCATTGTTGAATTTTGGGTTGGTGGTTTGCATGGTTGAAGTTTATCATGTTCCTTAGTATGAGATTGCATTGACATTGGTGCTCTGCGAATCAAATGTCTTGTGGGTTCTTTTTCTTTCTGAACATATTCTTGCTGGGTTATGCCAATTGAATCTTAATTTAGCATATTGACTAGTCCATGGTTGGCATTTATCTTAGAGCTGTTAGGGCCCGTTAGTTGTGAAGGTTGGACTTGCCTTGGTTCTTCTTTTGCTTTTTGCTTTTTGCTTTTTGCTTTTGGTTTTATTTAATTATTTATTTAGTTCTGGTTACATAGAGTAATCCTTCTATCTATTGAAAGAAAGCCCATCTAAGACATCCTAATTTTATGTAATAAAAACGCCCCATGATGGCTATCATTTTATGTGGTAACTCTAACAAGTAATGTGTAGTCCTTAAGATCGCAACACTCTTATAGCAAACTACCCCTCAAGACTCACTGATTATACCCCCAAACAATAAACACACAATCACTCGATAGGAAGAACAAAAATAGGAATAGAACACAGCAATAAAACACAACAAGAGAAACAAGATTTTATCCTGGTTCAGTCTCAAAAAAGAGACCTACATCCAGACTGCCTTAGGCCCATGAAATCTCCACTATCTTGGCAATTTTACAGCAATTATATGAACTAGGAAACCCTCTCTTTTCCCTTCGTCTAAAACCCTAGACTACCAAGAGAAGAAATCTCAAGAGAAATACAAAATCTCTCAGCCTAGCTCACCCGCACAACCCTTACAAGATAATCCTGAGATCTCACACCCACAACCGAGCCCTCCCAGCCCCTATTTATAAAGCATAGAGGCGGGCAAGGCAGTTACAACTAATTGCCCTTATCCTGATCGGATTTAACCATTTTCCGGGCAGCTTTGAAACAAACTAACTAATACAAATTACAAAATGAAAAATATGCTAACAGACTTCCCAAAGGGAATACTAAGAACAGAAACTAATCTAAAAACAAATGACTTCACAATTCTCCACCCATTTGAATTAGATTCACTGCACTTTAGCTTCCTGCACACCTGCTCCATTTTCAATTCTGATCTGGAATAAAATTCAGCTGCTTGATATGATGCTGAAGCTTTGAAACTGGAACAACTTTAGTAAATATATCTGCAGCATTATTTTCACCTGCAACTTTGATTAGATCAACAAGTTTATTTTCAATAATATCCCTAATGAAATGATACCTAATGTCTATGTGTTTTGTCCTCTCATGGTGAGCCTGGTTATTTGACAAATGTATAGCACTTTGACTATCACACATCAAGGTGACTTTAACCTCTAAACCTAGAAGCTCTCCTACTAGCCCCTTAAGCCATATAGCCTCTTTAATTGCATCAGCAACAGCTATGTATTCTGCCTCGGTAGTGGATAAAGCTACCACATGTTGGAGGCTAGACTTCCAACTAATAGAGGAATTCCACAACTTAAAAACATAACCACTTGTGGACCTACGTTTATCAAGATCAGCAGCATAATCTGCATCTGAGAAGCCTAAAATACTAGGATTTTCTTCTATCTTAGCTCCACCATAGGACAATACATTCTTGCTAGTGCCCCTTAGGTATCTAAGCATCCATTTTACAGCCATCCAATGGGATCTACCTGGGTTTGCCATGAAGCGGCTGACTACACTCATTGCATGAGCTAGATCGGGGCGGGTACACACCATTCCATACATCAGGCTGCCAACAGCATTTGAGTATGGAATTTTCTCCATTTCTCTCCTCTCCACCTCATCTTTAGGGGACTGATTTGAAGATAATTTGAAATGAGGTGCAAACGGCACACTCACTGGTTTTGAAACAGCCATACCAAACCTAGATAGCAACTTTTCTATATAGGATTTTTGGGATAAGAAAATTTTCCTGTGCTGTCTATCCCTAGAGATTTCCATCCCTAGAATCTTTCTAGCCTCACCTAGCTCCTTCATGTCAAATTCAGCCTTTAATTTCTGCTTAAGTTGCTGAATTTCTCTATGGGATTGACTTGCAAGAAGCATGTCATCCACGTATAACAGTAAGTATATTGAAATGCTAGGAGATATGTGCTTAAGATACACACAGCAGTCATAGGAACATCTTGAATATCCTTGACCTATCATAACAGTATCAAATCGACGATACCATTGCCTAGGAGATTGTTTGAGCCTATAGAGAGACTTTTTTAGCAAACAAACTCTCTCCACTTTATCCTTAACTTCAAAACCTCTAGGTTGGTTCATATATATCTTTTCTTCCAGCTCTCCATGAAGGAAAGTTGTAGTAACATCCATCTGCTCCAATTTCAAGTCTAATTGGGCAGTGATGGCCAGCAAAACCCTTATTGATGTATGCCTTACAACTGGGGAGAAAACTTCATTGTAATCAACCCCTTGGACTTGAGTAAACCCTCTAGCAACTAGCCTAGCTTTGAATCTAGGCTTAGAATTTTCATCAGCTCCTTTTATTTTGTAGAGCCATTTGCAGCTTACAATCCTTTTCCCTTTTGGTTTTTCTACCAGTTCCCAGGTTTGGTTTTTCTTAAGGGAAGATATTTCTGATTTCATGGCTTCTATCCATTTTTGGGAATCCTTAGATGCTATAGCTTGGTCATAGGATTGAGGCTCATCAGAAATTTTGGAGGCACTATGTAAGGCATAGGCTACTAAATCTGAGAAGCCAAACCTAAGAGGTGGCCTGCGGACTCTAGGCTGCCTATCTCTAGCCACACTATACCTGTTTGGGTTTGGCTGATCACCAATGCTAGAATCAGCATCACTGTCGGCCTCTTCTTCCTCATATTGAGAGGTTTCAGCATCCTGATCTTCTTCTTGGACCTGATCATTTGGGCCCAGATCTGGTTTAGGCTCTATTTCAGTTATTTCAGACTCTATACCGTGAATATCTATCTTCATAGAGTCTTCCTTTCTATCTAGGTCCTTCTGGGTTTCATTTTTGCTTAGACTCATAGTAGTTGACTCATCAAATGTCACATCCCTTGAGATTATTGTCCTAGGTCCTTCTTGTTCAAGGTTCCATAGTTTATATCCCTTCACACCAGTTGGGTAACCTATAAAGAGACATTTCTTAGCCCTGGGTTCAAGCTTGCCTTGCTTCATATGAGCATAGGCTAAGCACCCAAATACTCTAAGGTGAGAAAGACTAGGCTTGTGGCCTGTCCATTTCTCATAAGGAGTTTGCAAATCTATGGCTTTAGATGGGGTTCGGTTGAGAATATGGATTGCAGTGGATACTGCTTCTCCCTAGAAATTTTTTGGCAAATGAGCATGGAATAACATGCATCTTACCCTTTCTAAAATTGTCCGGTTCATTCTCTCAGCCACCCCGTTTTGCTAGGGATTTCCAGGCGTTGTTAAGTGCCTAATTATGCCATTTTCTTTGCACATTTCATTGAATTCCTTATTGCAGAATTCCAATCTATTATCTGTCCTAATGGTTTTAATTTTCTTGCCCATTTGAGCTTCTACCATTGTCTTCCAATTTCTAAAGGTCCCATAAGTTTGATCTTTAGTTTTTAGCACATAAACCCACAACATTCTAGAATAATCATCTATGATAGAAAGGAAATATCTAGAACCTCCATGGGTTGGGGTTTGGGTTGGTCCCCATAGGTCCGAGTGTATATAATCTAAGATAGACTTAGATGAGTGAATGGCAGTCTTATTAAACCTAAGTTTTGCTGCCTTTCCCATAGATGCAAGACTCACATTTGGACAAAACTGAGACTTGGTTATTTTCTAAGATCCCTTGTTTAGCTAACTCCTTGAGCCCTTGCTCACTTATTTGTGACATCTTAGATGCCACAGTTTTGCCAAATCTTGGGATTTGCTACTTACTGCTGCAGCCTCACCACTTAAGGTGGAGGCTTGTAAGATATAAATTCCATTTTGCAGTTTAGCTTTCATGCAGACAAGTGACCCCTTTGCCACTGATATGGCCCCTGTCTCTCCTTTGAATTTTAGGCCATTTCTGTCTAATTCTCCAAGGGAAATCAAGTTTCTCTTGAGATCAGGCACATGCCTGACTGCAGAGAGAGTCATAACTGTGCCATCATTCATCCTTAACCTCACATCACCCACTCCTATAACCCTGCACTCATGGTCATTGCCCAGCAAGACCTTACCCCCATTGATTTCTCTATAATTTTGCAGCCAATGCCTCCTAGGGGTAATGTGGAAAGAACAACCTGAATCCATCACCCAACTATTATTTCCAGCTATTTCTGTGACAGTAAAGGCCTCTGAATTGTCATATCCAAGGTCAACTAAGTTTGCTCCACCATCGGATGTCTTCTTTTCAGCCATGTCTTTCTTTCTTTTAGGGCAGTATCTCTTGATATGCCCTTCCTCCTGCCAATAGTAGCATTTAATAGGGCCCTTTCCATTTCTAGACTTTGATCTAGACTTTCCCCTTTTCCCTTTTGAGTCCTTTTTGGTACTCCTAGATCTTACGGTTAGGGCATCACTAGGGGTGGATTTTACTTCCATTTTTATTCTCAATTCCTTTGAGTTTAGGGCTCTTATTACATCTTCTAACGATAGCTTGTCCCTACCGTGTTGAAGAATGTCTACAAAGTTTTCATAAGACTTGGGCAATGAATAAAGAAGAACTAGGGCTCTGTCTTCATCCTCATAGTTTACTCCTATATTCTCTAAGTCAAGACATAGCTTATTGAATTCATCAAGATGCTCTTGAAGCTTCTGATTTTCTTGCATCTTATATGTGAAGAATTTGGCCTTCAAATACAGCCTACTGGATAAAGTCTTCTTTTAAATAAAGAGACTCCAATTTCATCTAGATTTCAGTGGCTGTTTTTAATTTTGAAACTTCTCGGAGAACTTTGTCTCCAAGACTCAAGATAAACATACTGAATGCTTTCTTGTTAATTTCCTTATTCTCTAAAGATATGGTTTTAGGATCCTTACCTTCAGAGCTTCCCTCGTAGTTACCTCTTGTTCGATTGCTTTTTCCAATCCGAGACTGCACAGCAGGGCTTCCATTTTGATCCGCCAGAGACCAAAATCATTGTTGCCGTCGAACTTCTCCACATCATATCGGGTGGCCGATGAGGGTGCCACAATCGCCTACCAGAGCTGATTCTGGTTTCTTGAGAATATTGAAGATCTTGATCGAGTTGCTGGAGATGATCCCTGGAGCTCTGATACCAAATTGTAGTCCTTAAGATTGCAACACTCTTACAGCAAACTACCCCACAAGACTCACTGATTATACCCCCAAACAATAAACACACAATCACTCGATAGGAAGAACAAAAATAGGAATAGAACACAGCAATAAAACACAACAAGAGAAACAAGATTTTATCCTGGTTCAATCTCAAAAAAGAGACCTACATCCAGACTGCCTTAGGCCCATGAAATCTCCACTATCTTGGCAATTTTACAGCAATTATATGAACTAGGAAACCCTCTCTTTTCCCTTCGTCTAAAACCCTAGACTACCAAGAGAAGAAATCCCAAGAGAAATACAAAATCTCTCAGCCTAGCTCACCCGCACAACCCTTACAAGATAATCCTGAGATCTTACACCCACAACTGAGCCCTCCCAGCCCCTATTTATAAAGCATAGAGGCAGGCAAGGCAGTTACAACTAACTGCCCTTATCCTGACCGGATTTAACCATTTTCCGGGCAGCTTTGAAACAAACAAACTAACACAAATTACAAAATGAAAAATATGCTAACAGACTTCCCAAAGGGAATACTAAGAACAGAAACTAATCTAAAAACAAATGACTTCACATAATGGTTTGATATTAATGTCTGATTGTTCGTTCCTCCCTGAGGATAGAGGATGAAATCATTGAAACCTGGGCTGATAGAATTATTCTAGGATCGTGGTTGTTGAATCTTGGATCGGTTTCCTCTCAATAATATTCACTCTCTTACACCCAACCCTCACCTGATAGTAATAGAAACAAAGAAATGTACACAGAACAAATAACAAAGCAATAACAGGAATAAAAGAGTCAAGAACTTATCCTGGTTCAGGTATGAAAATGCCCTGCATCTAGACTGTCGAAGCCTTCAGAAAATCCACTAGAAAGCGTTCAAGATTACAGCACTCCCTCTCTCTCACACCTAGCTATGAATCAATAGCCTCACCTCTTGAGAATACAAGGACCGAGCCTTTGCTCTCTCTCAATCCTCTAGAACTCGTGCAAGACACAAAACAAATGACTGAATGCTGAGATCTTACTCTCTCCCGAGAACCTATCCGCCTCTATTTATAAGATATAGAGGCGGTTACAACTTAAGGACTGAAATGTAATATTAGGGAATACAAGGCCTATCTGGAAATATCTATAAGCTAGTTATTTCCATTATATTCTAAACACATAAAATATAAATATACAATCATTTCCCAACTGAATACACAGCCCTTCACCGAGACTTAATAGCTAGACTAATACAAATTCTAATAGTGGTCCTCGATCATTGTCCATATACAGAGAAATATGATTGTTTTGGCTATCTGTTAAAACCCACATCCTTACCCTTGGAATGTGCACTGGGTAAACTCACCGAGCACGCACAGTGGTCCATAAATCATGCATGCTGCCAAGTAAAGCACATAAAAATCTCTATGTGGGCTCACCTGAGGGATAGACCTTGGTCGTAAAGGAGACAGCTATTGCCTCTTACCGCCAGGCCAATCATTGGGGAAAACTACTTGAGTTCCCTAGAGAATATCTTGCATCTGCTGGGCGTAAAATAGTTGAAGTGAATTAAAGATGCAATCAGTTCCAGGGAGTTGGTTTCACATAAAAATGTGAACTTGTGGATCTAGCAATATACAGTTTGTAACTGAATTGCAGATCGCTATATTTACTGTAAATATTCTATCGAAGCAGCAGAAGCTTAAGACCTGAGGATCCAATTGGACTAGCAAAAAAAAAAAGAAGGGAGCTACAATTATGCATTATAACTTGTGTGGTATGCTTGATACTGTGCATGGCCTTATGGTATTTCCATTTCTTTTCCTTTATGCACTGCTTATATCTTCATGAACCTTGGTAAGGGTAAAAGATCTTTGACTTTATTTTCATGATGTGTTTTTCCAATTTTATGGGATATGCCCTTGAACTAATGGAGCTGCTTAGCTTTTCTAGCAAACTGATTTTTAACTTGGTGGGTTGTTTTGCAAAGGCAACTGGTGGTAACGACTAACACGATCACTCTTTCAATTATGGTCCTAAATGCAGGGATGATGAGTTTGAGCTGGACCTCGAGGATATAATGGTTATGGAAGCCATCTGGCTGTCCATTCAGGTAACTTTTTCTGAATTGATTAATTATTTGGCTTTAGATATGATGTTGTTGATTGATGAGGCAATGTAGGTAGTTCCAAACGATTTAGTACCAAATCGTTAGTTATGAGAGGGAATTTTGGTTTATGGACATGAAATTTGATATGAGAAACATTACTTTTATATGATGGCTGTACAGTGTGTTAATATATGTTAAATGACTGGGGAAATTGGACAATATTACATTGGACCATGTATCAATATATTGGAGATTTCTGTTTGGAATTCTTCTCGAGACTGCATGTGTTCTACATATGTCATTACTCATTAGTCATTCGTATTTTGCCTAGGGGAGCCTCAGGTGAGGGCGCAATTAACACATTAGGGTCATGGCCTAGGGGGCTCCATTCCGAGTCCCACCAATCTGTTAAAATATCTTCCTCCCTTCTTCAGCCTCTTTCTGAGCAGCCAAGCCCTAAACCCTAAAAAAAAAAAAAAAGATTTTTGCTTTGAACAGAATTTTAATTGTATGTATAGTCTCCCTTGCTGTTTCTAGCAACCATTTTGATATTCTCAAATACTAGGCTAGAAATCCTTGGGATGATTATTACTTCTTCCAATTGCCTTTTCAAGTAGCTGTAGGGTTGAAGCGATTTCATGACAATTGCTTGATTGGGAAAAAAAACTTTTGGAAGCATTAATACTGCAGAAGCACTATGACCGAATAATCTAGATTGTCTTAAGAATTTGTTCCCTACTAATTGTATTATTGCCAAACTGTGTTTCCACTTTTTCTCTTATGTTCATTAGGAAACCTGATCATTAGTTGCTTTTGTACCTAATGAACAGCAGGAGAATGGCAGACATAGGAATCCAACATATGGCGATTCAGTTTCATCCGAGCAGTACATGACAGAAGACCGGTGTGATTCGCTAGTCATGCCCCAGATGGTTGAATCATCATCTTCACCATCTGGAGGTCTGGCTTGTGCAATTGCAGCCTTGGCCGAGCGTCAGCAAACAGATGGGGAATCCTCTACCAACTATGGCAGCAATATGACGACGTTTAGCATGCTCCCTGGCTGTAGCCGATTCAACAGTAGGGGGGAGCAAGTGATGGAGAGCTATGTTGGAAGCTCTGCTAACATTTTACCAGATGACCAGCTGACAATCCCCAGGGATGACACAGAGTGGGGGCTAGATCATGAATCGGAGGTGGCTGAAGTTGGGACCGCCAGTCATGCGAGTTCTGATACAGCCGCAGAAGATGCTGGTGGTGGACTCACTACATTGCCATCTCAACATGAAATTGAGGGTGGTTTCCAAGCTGTTGGAGGACCGATCGTTCCAGAGAGTTTTGAGGAGCAGATGATGTTGGCAATGGCGGTTTCCTTGGCTGAGGCGCGGTCCAGGACCAATGCTCCAGGAGTTATGTGGCAATGGTTGTAAGGTGAAGGTAATTAAGGCTACCCCCCCCCGGGGGTCTCTCCCACATATACAGATGTAAAAGGACCCGAGATGATTTTTAGTGAATGGAAGGTTCCTGTTCATTCTACTAAAAATGATTCCGAAGTTTCATTCCACTAAAAATGATTCCAAAGTCTTATTCTAGCATAATCTAGCTATCTCCCCTTTGGTTGCACAAGGGGCTGGATTTTCCTGCTGCAGCCAGCCTATTTATGCATTATTATGAGGCAGCCAGCCTTATCATGCAGGGGATGTACTAATCATCTTCAGTTTCTCAAGTCCAATCTCCCCCCCAAGTAGGGTCTGTTCCCCTCTCTATATTTTTTTTAATCCCGATATATCAATCAAAATTAGCTCGTCTCTCTAATTCATATGTGCCAGGGACCTGCATTTGGTCATTGAGAGGAATTATTGAAATCATTAGGTCTTACAGAACATAGAAATGACTATTGGGTTTGAGATGTGGTGGCATTGGGCTTAAAACGAATCCCAACAATTGGCCACCCAAATGATATACGTCATGAATAGTATGTTATGGGTATTGTTGTTCTTTGTTAGTTGTGATGGGAGATGTCACATTTGGCATCTTGTCCCCATCAATTAAATAAGAAAATCTTGGCATAATCTTTCTGCATTGTGAGTTATGAATTATGGAGGAGTGATTGATGATTAGTCAGTGAGTCATGAGGATGGAAGATTTGTGGGGATTGACAAGTGATAACTAGAAAGAGGGTTGGTAATGGGGGGGGGGGGGGGGGGGGGGGGGTTGGAGTAGTTGGGACCAACATTGAAGCTTCACATGCAATGTCTCTTTGAGCTAAGGCTACTAGTTTGGGTTCACATGCTCTCTCCCACCCCCCGTCCTCTCATTCAATGATGGAAAGTGATTTTTCTTGCCTTCTACAAAGTACCATGCTTTGCCTAGAAACCCTAAGGCAGGTTGGTTGGTGAGCATATGTAGTGGTTTCTTTCTTTATGATCAAAGTTAAAAGGGTAGTTAGTTTGCAATCACAGGTAATTAAGTCATGTCAAATGTAATTGTGATATTTATGTTATGATATTTATATATATAAATATTATAAATTAATCATGTTATAATATGTCCTCAAATCATATATACACACATAACCACTATCATGAGTGGGATAAAATTTTATTTTTATTTTTAAATTTATAAAAAAAATTGCCCACTAACATGTATTAAAATGTTGTTTAGCATAACATATAGTATTGTATCATATTGGCAATTAATATTTATAATGGTAGGCGACTTGTTTGCTTCTTTAATGAAAAAAGTAATCTTAAATTTTGTCCAACCTTATTATTATTATTTTAACCCTATTTGATAATTATTAACTAATTAATATAATATATATAAATTTATAATAATTCAATCTAAGCTCATTATAAGTTTTATTTACTATTATGAATTCGGATTACGTTAATTTATGATAATTATTTATTAAATTTGTTTGTGAGTATAATATTTTTTTTAAATAAAATATTATTTAGACATTCACGTTTGACATCTTGTAATAACACTTTGTATTAACTTTTTGTACTTTATGTTATATCATCATAAGTGTTTAAATAATATTTTGTAATACTTTTTATATAGTTTACTAGGTAAATTTGTAAGTTGGGTAAATTACACTATAAGTACTTGAATTTCACATTCCATAACAAAATGGTTACTGTATTTTAATTTTTATCATCATAATAATTACGAAACTTTAATTTATATTATAATATAGTTCTTTTTTTATTTTTGATTAAATTTTGTTAATAAAAAATTCACGTGATATATAATAATACAAACTCAAAACTCGTTTAACATAAACTTGATAAGTAAATGATTTTAAGGTATAAAAATACAAAGACTAATTATTATAAAATATAAAATTTTGAGAACAGTATAATTTACCATGTTACCTATTAAAGATGAGCATTTGATCGATTCAGTAATGTTGAAATTGAAATAACTGAATTTATGTAAAAAAAAATCAAAACGAATCAACCGAATAAATACGAATAATTGATACTCTTTGAATAGTATATAACTTCGTAAGTATGCTCCAAAAAAGTCTCTTTTTTAAGTTGTCAAAAACTGGATATATGTATATTTATATAACTAATGACTTATGCATGTACAATAATGAAGCTATGTCCCCTAATTGTATGGTTAGGCTTCATCTTGTTTCAACGATTAATGATAAACAGACAAACCCTCATTAACCACACCATATTCAAAGTCCAAGCAGTATTAACTGCAAAAACTAAACTTAATTATGCAATCTTGTTATATTAACAGAAGGGGGTTCTGATTTAGAATAGATATTAGATTAGATTTTCCAAACTTGTACTTTCTGACTCCCTTGTTTTGGCTAGGGTTTCCACATAAGTCAAATAAAAGAAAAACTATCATTTTCACTAATAAGTCAGGTAATCAAATTAGCACAAGAGTTGTTAAGTTTGAGAAAATGTCTCAAATTTGAGTTTTTTATATTTAAAAAAAGAAGATTTGAATTCCTTAATGAATAATCTCTTTTTTGCTCTTAGTGAGTTTAGTTAGTTGTTCGTCATTAAATTATCATAATTAAAAAAAATGTAATTTTTTACATTGATCCTGATAACTACATCATTCACAGAATTTAAAGAATCTAAAGGAATATGGGTCATATATTTTGCGAGATGCAAATAACAGGTCAAACCGCTAAAATAGTTAATGTACTGATTAATTTCATCAATAAAATGGTTTTGTAGAAAGTCTTATTTTGATTTAAATTATTTTCTTTAAAAAAGGTGAAATAAAACAACTCGGTTAAAACCTAATGATCACAACTTTTACTTGAGGGGTGCTCTTGGCTCAGTAAATATTACTTATTCTGATGTTTATTAGTTGTAAATAGCTCTAGGATTATGAAATAAATTATTATTCTGTATCTATAGTGAGGTATTGATGATGATTCTCAAATATCGCAAAATAGAATGTGATACAATTTAAGACATGAAGACTCTAATAACTTGCTACTAAAATTTGGGTATATCAATTTTACTAATATGATCCAAGTACTTCAAGAAAGATTAGAGTGGACTTGCCTTATCAATCTTCACTTAATAGATAGAGCCAGAAATTTAGAATTTAAAGTTTAAACCTCGAGACGTATCAATTTAACTTAATAGATAGAAGGAGAGTTTAATTTATGCTTTTACCCACAAGCATTCCATAAAATTCAAACTTATTTTTTATTTAAAAAAAAACTATCATTTTCCTTTTAAGAGCATGAAGTTGACAGTGAAGGGGTAGCTATATATGGCCCTCATCATAAATAACTCTGCTGAAGTACCACCTAACACATTTGACTCTTCATTGCAACAACCAAAGGAAGAAGCAATTTTCCTAATTTTTGCCTCTTTCTTTTCTTAGATATTTAATGGACAAGTTCATTGAAAGAACTACTCTAAGGAGAGGTGATGGAAATCCACAATCAACAATGTGAATTAGAAAAATATTTTATTAAATGTGATTGTAATAGGATTATTTGATTGTTATAATATGAAATGTAAAAGTTATTTGAGAGTTATAATGTATCGTAAAATCAGAATTAAAATTACGTTATTTTGATTTAAGATGAAAAATTTATGGTGAGTGAGATTTTTTTTGCTCATTAAATTCTATCAATTAATTATAAGATAAATTATGTTAAGATTTTCGTCAATTTAGACACGCTTTTACACACTTTTTATATTTTGATTTAACAAAGAGTTACTTTATAAAAAATAAGAAGTAGACCCAAACCAAGGGATTTTGTGAATTTACACTTAAGGTGTGTTTGATAGCATGGAATTTCCATGGAAAATGTCATATCCAAGAAATTTAATTCCATTCTTGTTGTTTGACACACAACATTTTCCATGGAATTCAATTCCATGATACAACCATTTAAAACATATTTTGACCTAATTTCTATGGAAAATTGATTCCAAGGGGGTGGTGGTTTTTATTTTCCATGAAAGATGAAAAATGTTTTCCTTTTCCAACTAAATACAATCAAACACACTGTTAGTTATATTTAATGATATATAAGAAGGGATGTACTTTGTTAAAGTTGTAGATAAAGGGAAATCTTTTCCATCTATGATGATAGTCCTTCTAGCTTATATCAATAAATGAGGGGAGAACTTACGTCGTACGGAAACACTTCATAAGAGTCGTTTCTCCGTTTTAGAAACGTTTCCTATTTTTATTTCGGACCTTATTTATGCTTATTTTTTTAGAAAAATGTCCGTTTTTACGTTTTCGTTTTTTATTGAAAACGTTTCCCGTTTCCGTTTTCGTGCAACACAAGGGAGAACTAGCCTTTACTAGATGAGAAATATTACATTTGTAATGTTATTATGTATTGATATCTTGTATTATGTGTCATATTAATATAAAATATTAATAAAAATATCAAATGTTAGTGTTTAAATAACATTTTCAGTATTACTATTATTTGTTTGTGAAAAAAGTCTTTTAAATTTTCTTTACAAATTTTTTTTAAATGATCTCTGTCTCATTGTTTATCACATGTTACAATAAAAAAATGTTTTTATTTATCGCTTCTTTAACATAAATTATAATTTTTTATGTAGAAAATTAGTTCCCTAAACTCTTAACATTTGAACGTGTTTTTCAAAATTTTTTTTGTAAAATAAAAACTACAAATTTTACAAAAAAGTAAAGAAAATATTTTCCACAACTGCAGAACATTCTCTGTCTGTTCTGTTTCCTCTCCCTTAATAATATAGTTTTCAAAGATGGAAAGGTTGTTCTTGGCAGAAGCCCTACTGTTGCAAGCTGAAACTGAAGGAAATAAAAAATTCTTTTAGCTTGCTAATGGATGAAAAGAAAATGGAAGTATAGATGAGGGCTCTGGTATCAAGATTCAAGAATCAGAGAGGAGAGAGGCTCATGAACTTAAATTATTATTGTAATGATATAGCCATGAGAAAAGAAAAGGAAAAAGTATTGTAAGAAACAAGAAAGTGGTTTGAAAAGTTACAAACTGACAAGAGTAAAATATGAGCCTGACATTTGCTTAGTTTTCCAATATCTATGAAACCTTCTTGTTAAACGTTCAAAATTACTCTCTTGTCCTCTTCCTCACGGATTCTCCATTCTGAAGTATCATAGATCCTCATCCCCACCTCCACTTTAATTCAAACTTCAAATTTCAAACTTATATTCTCTCTCTCTCTCTCTCTCTCATTTTTCAAAGGGGGCTGTCAATATATATAGATAGAAGGATATGGAGCTATAGATACTGCTCCAAGTTGACTTGTGCATCTCCATATGGTAGTGGCTAGGAATTGGGTTTTGGGGTGTAGTTGCATCTGCAAAAGGGTTTCTTCACATGGGAGATTGTCTCACAAAGATTGAGTAGTGAAGTTGGGGACTTTGGAGGTGAGAGATCCATTCTTTCATGTTTTTTTCCCTTTATCTTTGGTCTTTACTTAAAATGCTTCTATGTTTTTGTGTTCCTGGCCAAATGGGTGACCTGTGATGTTTTCTCTAGCACCTCTTGCATCCCCGCGTTGCTTGTTTCTTGATTATATGTTTGGTTACTAAGAAAACTAAAAGAAAATGAACCATGGAAGGAATCTTAAGATGAAGGAGCTGGGTTCCTCTATTATGACAAATTTCAGCAGTGGTTCGAACCATGTTTGTTCAATGTCTTTCTTTCTTTCTTTTTGTTTTGTCTTTTTTTTTTTGTGGGTTTCCTTCCACATTTTGGAGCTTCTTCTCTTCCTTTTCCATTGGTTTTAGTCTTTTTATGATTTGGGTTGGGGCCAGAAAAAGCTGGGTGATGGCAGAGTTTTGGCGCTTTCAAGAAAAGCTGATGTTCTGATGCATATGGATGCTCAAAAGCCAACAGGCAACGCATTATACACTGCTCAAGAAAGCATGCGCACTGGCATTTCACAGGGCCTTTCTTGGTCTTTAAAGCAAAAGATGAACACTAAAAATAGGGATGGTTTTTTTTTTTTTTTTGACCAGATCCACTCTGAACAAGACATCATTTGCCAAATTCAAATGTAGAAATTTAGTCTCTTTCTGCAATTGTGCTTCGAGGTTCTTGAACAACTGATCAGTCTAGGAGCAAAAATATTAGTTATTTCTGTTCTTGTCTTCTCTCTTCCCTTGGCTTGCCATCTGTTTTATGTTCTATTTATCGTGTTTATGTTACCATTAAAGATGAATGCTCATGCAACAATGAGCAGAGATCCTGCTTTATTCAACCATTTGTAGATTTCATGTCTTCTTACTAACATGTTCATCCTTTTGACACTTCATTTGTGAAGCTCAAAACTTTTGACTGATCATTAAGCCTATTACTGCTCTTCCTCAGTTGATTGCAGCTTTGAGTTGATCAAATGCCGAGATCAAGGTTAGAGAAGTTATTAATCATTGCAAATGCAGCACCTTTTGAAGCATTTGTCTAGATTTCGTGTTTGTTTGATTAGACAAGTTTTATGTTAGTTTCATGATCAAAGCTCAGTTTTGATATTACATGTGAAACCAGGGGATCAGAGATGCCTCAGAGACAATCTCCCAGAGGCCCACTGCAGCTGAGATCATCTAGCTCTGATTCTGACCCGTTGCATCATCGACCGATTACTGACAGGAGCCCGAAGCTAGGTGGCGATCGTCGATCGCCGAGAGGTGTCCAGTCTGATCCCCTGAACCAGAAGAAACTTGGTACTCGGATTGCAGACCTAGAATCTCAACTTGGCCAAGCACAGGAAGAGCTCAAAACTCTGAAGGATCAGTTGTCCTCTGCAGAGGCTGCAAAGAAGGAAGCTCAAGAACAATTGAAAACGAAAAGTAAGAAACCGAATGCTGCTTCAAATAGAGTGGAAGTCCTGGATAAGCATCCTCGAACTGGAGAACAAGAGTCGAACAGAAGAGATTGCGGCACCAGACATGATGTTCCTGATGACAGCCAACCTGAAACTGATGTTTTCGAAGTTCCAATGGAGAAGGTGAAAGTGGAACCCGGTGTTGAACGTAGTAAACCAGTGGAGCAAGATCAGGAGATGAAACCAATCAGCACCATACCAGCGAACGAATCACCAGAGCCGCCGCAGAAGCCGACATTTGATGATTTTGCCTTGAAGGATGATGAGATAAACTTGTTGAAAACCAAGTTGGAGGAGAGGGAGAAGGAACTTGAAGTGTTTCGTCAAGAGAGCGAAAGCTTGAAAGGACAGCTGAGTGAAGCAGGAGCAGAGATGTCAACAAGACGAGCCAAGGAAGAGGAAACGGCTTGGAGGTTGAGCGAACTGGGAGAGCAGCTGGAAGCAAGTAAAGCCAATGAAATGCAGCTGAAGGGGAAGCTGGAAGCTGTGGAAGGGGCCAAGCAGGCACTGGAAGCTGAAATGAAGAAACTGAGAGTGCAGACAGAGCAGTGGAGAAAAGCGGCCGATGCTGCAGCTGCGGTGCTTGCTGGAGGAGTGGAGATGAACGGGAGACGGATGTCTGAGAGGTGCGGATCCATGGATAAGCACCTCGGCAACATGTTTGAGCCATCGGTTGGCGGGTACACAGGCTTTGTTGGTTCTCCCGGCCTCGGTGACGATATAGATGATGGTTTTGGGGGTGGAAAGAGGAAAGGCTCTGGTATTAGAATGTTTGGGGACCTGTGGAAGAAGAGGGGCCAGAAATAATAACAATCTCTCATTGTTAATGGGAAATCTATCTTCTTTGCTTATGTAGTAGTCTTCTCTGCTAGTGTAATGATGATTGATACATCAGTCTGCCTTTGTGTTCATATTGGTTTGGCCTCTTGGATCATCATCATCATCATGTACGCAAACACTATTATTAAGCTCTTAGATCCTCAAAGATGGCCTTGTTTTGCTGCTCTAATAGGTTTGATTAAGTTTTGAAGGCCACTTTGTGGCGCATAGACTTCCCCCAACTGTAATCCTGAATGGAATGGCTCACTGCTCTGTGTGCCTGTGATTAGTTGACAACTGTGATCAGGGGAGAATGGACAACTAAGGGTTGATAATGTTTACTGTGGTACCACGTTTTTGTGCTAAATATAATACCAATCAAATGCTAATAAACGTTCGTACAGGATAAGTTGGTGGCATCATCATACAATTAAAACATCAACTGTAGTTCTAACATAGATTCAATTCTATTATCGCAAATTGACTTCATGGTTCATGGAAAGAGAACACACAAAGGGCTGGCTACCGATACCGTACAGTGAATCTGTCTACGGCTACCACGGTGCCAAAATTTGCAGTTGTCCTCTGGGTCATTTGATCCACCCGAAGATTTGTTTTCAAGCCAATGGAACCTCTCACTTCATGACACAAACAACAGTTTTGGTCGAAGAGGACAAGTTCCAGTGTTTATTGAGTTTGTTGTTTCTCCCGGTGGCAGTATACAAATTCCAATTGCTCTTGGAATGGCCTGCCAAATCACAAAGGCGTAACAAGGTGTTCATTGGACAATGTGCTTGATTTACAGTCATCTACAACAAATTGCTAATCATCTTCGTCACTTTCATAGTTTTGGCATAGAGACAGCAGTCCAGTGCTTGGAGTAGTTCGGCTCTCTTCCTCTGACTTGTCGGCCAGTTTCGCTGGCGCACTAGATTTGGAGGATGAAGATGGTGCTAGAGACTCCGGAATAGTGCTTGAATTATTTGCTTTTCTATCTTCCTCTTGTTTGATGTCCAGCTTTGCTGGCTCATTACTCTTGGAGGCTGAAGATGGTTTTCTGACAACAGAAACCGTGACTGATGAAGACTTGAAAATGAATTTACCATCACTGGTTCTCTGAGAACCCCCTTGCTTTTCTGTCAAATAACCACGGGAAAACACAAATGAGCCAATACCATTATGGGAAATATGGTAAAGCCAACAAAGCATTTTCAATATCAGCATGCTGACTCAAATGAGGGCATAATTGCAATTAAATAATGACATGTTCAGAATTTCAACACTAGCACCAATTTATATGCAATTCAGTAGAACGAGGAGCAGAATAAAAGGTGCATAATATTATATATATATATAAAGTTGATTAGAATAATTGACAAGTGAAATGTTTATAGACGACAACCCACAACTCATATATACACGCAATCTCCATCGAAACACATATATGTTTTTTTCCTGCTTTGCCTCTAATCCTTCCTCACTAGCTGTATCATTTTCTAGCTTTATGCAAGAGTATGGAGTTAATAATCATGAGCCCACACTTGTAATCTAGATTATGATTATTCACAATGTTCAAGGCTTGGTATATATTTCATTCATATCCCAGACATACAAATTTAAGATTCATTAATTGAAGGAAATTCAGCATGCATAAAATAATTATAGGGCCCATTCAGCAGTGTTCTTGTTGTTCATGTTTTTATTTTTAGTAGATAACTTTAGGGCAAAGGGAGTTTGCGACAAAGAATAACCCTAGCTGTATAGGATGACAAACAGTCGAATGAAAAGGAAATTGAATAGAAAAGGACAGAAATTGAGAATCATCTAGACAAGCTTAACCGACCTTCAATCTTGGAGCTGTCAGTTGTCTTAGTGAGATAATCTGTCGGGTTGCTAGGAGGTTCTTCAGAAACCTTTTTTCTCTGCACCAGAAACATAAAAAAGTATAAAGTTACAACCATCATTTTCAGACAATAAGCACAAGTTCTATTATGGTTCTATTTTATCGTTCATTTATAATCATAGATATGTCCACTAGATTGTTTATCTATCTGATTGAAATTAAACCTTACAACTCACGATTCAAATATTTATTTGACAACTGGGGCTGAGTGCTATGGTTCTGTTTTACTTGTATATATCATCCATCCTAGGCAAAACCAATGCGACAATGGGAATCCACAAGTTTCAATTAGAATTTATCTGTCATCTTTTTCTATAGGTTTTTGGACTAATATTGTGACCCGCAAGATGATTTTTTATTTATTTTTGACTTCAGGACACAGCCATAGAAATTTAAATACTATCACGACGGATACCAAGTATATTGTATAAGTACATTATACCTTTGAGTTACTGCTTGATGTTTCACTATTATCATTTAAAACCAAATCTTCATCCTCATCAAGAACATCATCGCTGACCCTGCGAACGACTTCTTTTGGTCCCTGAAAAAGAATTTTGATACCAATAAATCTTATAAACACAAAATACCAGAAACAAAGGGGGCAGAGCAATGACACAAAAAACACAATAACATATAGTATCAAGCCTTAAACCCACTAGGTGAGGCTGGCACATATACTCACTCCAAAAAATAATTTTATTAGTGCTTCATCCTCTTCTTCCAACTTCTTTTCCTGATGGGAAAAAAAAAATAACCATAAGTCAGAACTCTC
Source organism: Diospyros lotus (assembly GCF_014633365.1). NCBI lineage: Eukaryota > Viridiplantae > Streptophyta > Magnoliopsida > Ericales > Ebenaceae > Diospyros > Diospyros lotus. Next base: position 31,733,306 of record NC_068352.1, read on the forward strand.
TCAATATACAAATGGATACACATGATTAGAGATATCCGCACCTCCAACGGTAATAAAACTGTGTTCGCAATTTTATTAGTTCACTGTCATAATGAATTCACACCAGCAAGATGTTTTCACTAATTGGGCCATTATGCAAACAATGAACTATTAAAAAAGAGAGAAAATAATACAGAACAATAATGGAATAATTAACATACTTCCATCTATAAAACCATAAAAACTAATCTTTAAGGGGATATTCAAGAACCCAGTTTTTATGTCTTCGGTTTTTGTTAAGGAAAAAAATGAAATGTTGTTTGGTAACTTTTTTTATTTTCAAATTATCTAAAAATAAAAACTTAACATGCCATTTGAAAAAAAATTCATTTATGTTACATAGTTATTAAATATATGTAATAAATTCACATAATATTTGTAGAAGGATTATTCTCAGTATTTTAGTATTCTGTGTTTTCTTATCTGCTGCAAGTTGTTGCGTTTTATTTTAGCTGATAACTATATGTATTGTGGCAGTGTAGTTAGGAGGTTATCTTGCTGAGTATAAATATAAACTCAGCATAGCTTTGTAATGTTGTTGATTTTCACTTTCAGTTTATTCAGTGATTCAAGAGAGTTTCTTTTCAGATTGTGCCCTAGTCTGCTATTCTTGTCTGCCCTAGCATACTATTTCAATATTAACCTAGAACATTTTAACTTTCTTCTCCTCCTTTTTCCTTTCTTCTTCTTTTGATTTTCTTTTTTTCTCCATTGACAGGAAACCCTAATTGACACGAGATATTTTGCTACAAGAGAAGCACAAACCAAGGAAGCAAATGCATATTTTCATGCATCGGTTTTGGCTGAAAATTTTAAGACTGATTTTATGTCATTTGTGTAGCTGTACAGATCCCTTCCTCTGCTAGTTTGCTATGGCTCTAAGTGAACTCAAACTTCCAGTGTGTTTGACGATGAAGAGGAACTTGTCAAAATTCGATTACTTGTTGAAACCTTCCCAGATTCTTCATGGCTCTGCAGTGAATCATTCATTCATCTGACAACACAAAAGAGAAAGCCCTTCTGCCTGACCCTCTATTGAACAACCCAGGAAATCATCCACGTGATAATCATCTCCCTTAGACTATATTACCCCAATCAACTCAACATCCCTTAGATCTTAATAGTTGACATAGACCCAAAGGTATATAAAAGAGGATATCTAACTCTCAGGTTCATCTCAGAAAGCTACAGCTTCAATACCATGTTAATTTTACTCAACACCCCCCCCCCCCCCCCCCAAAAAAAAAAAAAGGGTAACAAGTTATAGCATCAAAATTAGTCTATCAGTTAAGTTTAAAAAAAGAAATAAATAAATAAATAAAATCGAGCTCAATCTTCTCTCAGAAAATCTTGCTTTAGGACTATATTGAACTAAAAGTATACTTTGTGTTATTTTCAGTCCACCAAGTGAAGTGAAACAGAATCCAAAAAATTATACTTCAAGGTGAACTCAAGATACTAGAATAATCCCATAAAAAAACATGTTAACCTACACCATCAGTTCAGCCAGTTCTGCCAGTATAAGGTAGTATTGCTATTAAGTTCAAAACATAATGCACCGATCAGACAAATGTATCAAAATGAGCTTTCAAATAGTCCTCAACAATTGCATTTGCAGCAGGTTCAAATAATGAGCACAGAAGAGTGCCCTTACCTTTTCCTCAGCTGACCGCTGCAAGGCTTCCAGCATGACATCAACACTGATAGTTGCTTGTCTCGACTGAAAAATCAAGAAGACTTGCTTTAATATGCATATAATTAAAAATCTAAGTTCAAGCCAAGGAAAATAAAGAAGCTTTTTTTATCTTGGATTTGCCCTCTTAAGGTAGGCATAGTTCTTTTACTTATCACCCAAAAAAAAAAAATCCATGCATTTGGCTAACTATCTCATGTCTAGCAAATTGACCATTAATCCATAATAGCCAAATCAGAAATAATTAATGCATGATACCCAAAAATACATATATTATTATCTCTAGCATATGATGACCGGGTTTGCAATTTCACCTGGAAGAGAAACAACTCTGCTCAATGTTGGAAACAGAATGTCCCTACACCACTCTTTTCCTACGTATATGTTCATTATCAATACTAGCTTTATTACATCTTTATTACATTTAATCAAATCAGTGGTTATCATATACCTGTCATGGGAAAAGGACTTCATAGCCAGAGTTTGTACAATCTAACTTTGTTTATGTCATAATCTAATGTCAATGATGGAAAAGGGAATGGACCATGCCTTTGCTGACATAATGCCCAACGCTATCAACACCAATATGGCCACTTCCCACCACCGTCATGACACAACTCACAGTAGAGATTTATCTCTAATTGCATCTTTCCAATTGTAATACGTGTATGATAAATTGATGTGTATGGCATTTGACAACATCTCTCTCTCTCTCTCTCTCTCTCTGCATCTTTATATGGAGATATATTTACATGCATATATTTCTATATGAGCCACAAGATTGTGCCTATAGGAGATTCTATAATCTGTCTACAAGATATTTTCATCAATAACCCTATTTTCCTTCATCGTTTTTTCCACTTTTAAATTGGAATATTTTACTACAATTTGCAATAGGGTTTTGATTGGAGTGTGGAAGGATAAGGTGCCCAGGAGAGGTTATGATAAGGATGGGAATACATGTGGAATGAGGGTGCAAAAGACCACTATTTGGTTTTTCCAATCCTTTTTCAGACTTCCTGTTTCAGGGATGGCATCTTATGGCTTAATCTCTGATTGATTCATTGGTACCCTCTGGCCCTGAACCAGCGGTTGGAAGTGCCTTTGCAGACTTTACAATTGAACACGCAACAGGAGATGAAACTCGGCAAGAAGACTGAACCCAGGTGCTACACTACAGTAGAAGCTTTGGCAGTTTACCATGGCTTGATGTTGTAGTTGTCATGCTAAAGTCGTCAATAGCTACTTCACTTGACGAGATTAGTGTAAAGAATTTATGGATTCATCCACAACTGATGATCCTTGCTTTAGGTTGATCTGATTCCTAGCTCAGATTTGGAAAGGCTCTGACTCGCCTTTGGTGATTGACCAAACAAATAGGCCTAGATCTATGCCCCTTAATGAATTGAATGGTCCTTCGACCTTCATTTGATTGTGACAGCCAGCAAACATCTCATGAGACCCGCCCACTATAATAATGAAAAAAGCCCTGCCCTTTTCCTTCACTACTAGGAGAGTAAGCAACATCTATTAGCGCTGGACCTTGAGTCAAATTGATCATGTCATGTGCAACGTCCATCAACGATTGTTTTTAAAATTCCATGTGATTATTTGTGTCAATGACATGAAGACATGTTTATTTCTTCGAAAAAAAAAAAAAAGTAAGTCAATAATAAGTACCTTCATGGACTTGACTTCATCCAGGGCAGCAAGGATGTCCATCTCTCTTTTTGAGTCCAATGTTCTATTCTCCAAGGATTTCATTGCATCTCCCATCTCTTCATTTTCCCTTTTCCGTTTTTCCTTATCTATTTCCTGAAAAAACCAAAAAGAAAAAGTTGATGTACAAGTCATCTAAGAAACCAAAAATGAGCTATCAACAAAATAAGCAGAATACATTGAAAGCAAACTATATACCTCATCTTCAGCACGCCACGGTTCAAAATTCCTAGTTGCACCTGACTCGACAACATAATCTGAATTTTGTGGGTCTGTCTTCATTGTCAACTCTGCAGAGCATTTGGTGCATTTGAAATAAAACCTGAATATTTGAATTCCCAAGTATGTCTGAAAAGTAATTTTTAACGTTCTAGTCAGCTCAGTGAAAAATACGGAAATTTGACTCATCATCAGTCAAAAAATATAACACATTTTGAGAGAGAGAGAGAGAGAGATCAAAGCCATGACAATATTTATCCAACCAAGACATTCTTTTCATCAGGTATAATTTCTATGAGGAAGAAGAGATGCAATGCCAATGGTTAAAATCAGACATTGAATCCACACAAAAAATATGCTCATTTAATCTAGTAAGTGTCTCTAAAGTTTATGATTAACAGTTATTCTTGTATTGGATTCCCTAACCTCACCTGTAGGCGTCTAAAAATTGATTAGTGAAATAGATATACACAAAACCCTCCCTCCCTACTAGTGGAATACATGTACACAAAACCAACTAACCCTCCCATGACCTAACCCTAACCCTGGTGGCAAATCCAAACAGATAATTATTAGTTCGTTTTCAACCTGATTATCAGGGTTTTCAATGATTGGGAGATTCAAGCATCCCAAATCCAAACCACGACCTAATTCGCACCGGTGGCAACAATAATGGACAATTCAACCCAGGAACCACAATCAAACAACACCAAACAAGATAACAACTAACAAGAAAGACAGAATGTTATACCTCGCCGATGACATCTTCCTTGCGGGAGTTGAACTTAGTGCCTTTGTAGATATAATTTCCGCAGGTGTTGCAGCGAATGCTCATCGGCAGCATCATCCGGACTTTGATCTGCTGGTTCTTCGGCTGCCTCCTCCTCGGTATCTTTGCCGGATCGAAGTCCGGCGGGTAGTACTTGTTCAGCACCTTCCGCTCTCCCATCTCTTCCTCCTACCTCTACTGCAACAAAATTCAATCAAATTGATAAATTTGATTCAAAACCCCAGTGATGCAGAACCCAAACAAAAAGAAACAACAGTAATCCCAATTACTCAAAACTAATAGCAATATTCAATATTATTCATCAAAGTTTGTCCTTCAATACTTCACTAAAGGATTATTTATAGTTAACAAATAGGTAGAAACTATTCCAACTAGGACTCATTGGTATAATCTAATTAAGATTATAAAGGTAATCCCTATCTAATTAGGATTCTAGGAAATAAAAGAAACCTAAGAAATAAATTACAATAAAGAAACTAATAAAACAATAAACAATACTAATTTCTACTTTTACGCCTAAAATTTTGTTTCTCAAAATATTTGTCTCTCCGATCTTCATCACCCAGCTACATGGGCTCCAATAAATAGCAAGCATCCATGGATACATCAAAACAACTCGCAAAAAGATGACTAGAAGTAAAAACATGCTTGAAACCTACATCATTGTTCATGCAACAAGAACATCCAGGACGGATGAAAGTGAAGAAAACTAAGATTAAGAAGATACTCCGCACGCCGCAATTACAATCAACAACTCCGAAGCGTTGATAAAGAGCAAGTAAAGGGGGGCACACAAAATGCGGCAGATAAACAGAAACAAATTGGCGCAGATACATAGAAATAGAGTGTAATACCGCTTCGCAGATATATATATATATTACTATATAGGCCTTCAAATAACAAAATCGTACACTAAGGGTGCGTTTGATTGCAAGTATGGAACTTGCATGGAAAGAAAATAAGTTCTAGGCAATTCATTTGCCTAGAAATGATTTGCATGAAAAATATCAATTAATGGTATTTGATTGGCTTGATTTTCTATCTAGAATTTGTTGTACTTTTCTAGCTTTTGGGGTTTGATTGTCACTATTTTTCATGGAATTAGTCACCTTTCCTAGCTTTTGTTGTTTGATAACCACATACAAAATATTATCTACAAAAAAAAGTGAACAAAAACTCACATAATTTTACACAAACTAAATAGTAAAGACTGAATTATTACACCATTAAACCCCAAATAAAAGGTAAAAATAGATATTGAAAACAAAGGGATAAAACAAAATGCAAAACCGGAAAACGAAGGCCGTCGGCCGTCTATCGGAAGGTGGCAGAAAACCAGAAAAGAAGGGCCGGAAAGCTAACCGTGGACAAAGACGAGGATGAACGGCGGTCTGGAAGTCGGAATCGGAGGACGACTTCGGCGGAGATGGCGACGAACACGAAGGGGAAAGGCCGGTGGACGAAGACTCAAGATAGGAAACCTTACCGTGGAAGAAATGAAGATGCGCCGGTGGTTTGAAACACGAAGTCGGAGCTAGTCTTCTGCGGAGATGGCGGCGAAGCCGAAGTCAGAGATTGTCTTCGGCGGTGGATGGCGACGAAGAGGAAGGGGACAAAGCCGGCCCCGAACGGGAGAGGAAAACCCCAGAGAAATTTGGGTGGACAAAAGCAATGCGCGGTGAGTGAATTCCCTGGAAAATTAGAACTACGCCCCCCCCCCCCCCCCCCAAATGAGAAAACAATTTCCAGCAAAAGTGAGAAATTTGCGTAGTAGAAACATGGAATCATAGAATTGCAGGCCAAAGTTTCGCACGAAGATAGATATAATTGGAAAGAAAATATACCTGCAAAAGAGAAAAGGGGACACTGGCGGCAGCTAACGGCTGCAGATGGCGGATAAGGAGACGACCTCGGCGAATGGAGGAATCGACGGAGGCGGCGGCGTCCAAGGCGGCGGAGATTGAAGAAAAACGGAGGAAGGGAGCGAGGGATTGGGAATTAAACCCCAATCTCATGTAGAGACGGAAGATATTCCGTCTCTATGTCCATCTCAGAGACGGAATTTTGGATTAGAGACGGACTTTACCCGTCCCTATTAAAAAATAATACCTTAATCAAAATTGACCATGATCCGTCTCTATTAAGGAAAACTAATACATTATTAAAAAATAAAAAAATATTTACTTTTAGAGACGAAAATAAGAATTTATTTTTAATTTAATGACGAAATTAAAGACAAATATAATTTATCATATCTGAATATTTTGTCTCTAATGATATTTTATACTAAAGACAAATTACACTCGGTTCTTAATTTTGTCTCCATATTCAAAATATAAAATATTAAATTTTTATATAATTTGTCTATAATTCTATCTTAATTAAAGACAAAAACTTTTCGTTTCTAAATTTAAGTACTAAATCTCTTTTTTTTTTTTTATAGTATATCAAATGATCAATTGCACAACAAATAATTAACAAATTGAAAAATCTAACCCTAACCCTAAACAAGAGTTGGAGGAGGCAAAGTTTATTGGAGAGTTGATTTAGAAATTAGTGAAATTTAAAGCTCCATCTCAAAATTTAGTTTTCAAAAATTTATTATAAATAAATTTGTGTATAAATTTAGAATTTATTATATTTATTTGCAATAAACAATTTGTAAATGAATTATTATATTATAATTATAATTAAATTAAGTACATTTATTTATATTTAATCATTACTTCCCAAATTTTGATAATCTGGAATGGCTTGCCAAATTACAAAAAATAAATAAATAGAAGTTAAATTAATCTCATTTTATTTTTTTTTATACATGAAAATATAGAGATTAAATTGACTCGAAAATACAAATATAGAGATATAATTTAAATAATAAAAAATTTGAATTGTCACCCAACAAAAAGTACAAGTATTAAATTGAGTAAAAAAATATAAGTTTAAAAATATAATTAAAATAATAAAAAAATCAGATAATTACATAAAAAAATATAAAAATACGAAAATAAAAATATAGATAGCAAGGTATGTAAAGGAGGATATCTAACTCCCAGCTTCATCTCAATTGTGATGGAGTCAGAAAGCCATAGCTTCAAAATTAGGGGCGGATCTAAATATGAGCTGCCCTGAGTGTAGCTCACAAAAAAAATTAAAATTTTAAGGTAAAACTTAGCTCAAATTCAGTTTAGCCCACCCCCAACCCCGCCCAACCCACTCCCATCCCACCCTACTCTACAATGTTGGATCCCCCCCTATTCAAAACTATGCTAATTTTACAGAAAACCTCAATCTTCAATCAGAAAAGCTTGCTTTATAACCCTATTGAGTTAAAAGTGTATTTTGCATTATTTTCAGTCCACTAATAAGTGAATTGAAACAGAATCCAAACAATTATAATTATACTTCAAGGTGAACTCAAGATACTTGAATATTCTCATGAAAAAACTGGTTAAGCTACTACATATATCATCAGGTCAGACAATAGAAGCTACACTACAGTAGAAGCTTTGGCAGTCTATCATGGCTTGATGTCATATTTGTCAATACTAAAGCCCTTGACAAGCTAAGTATGAAGACCTGGTGGATTTGTCCACGACGGATGGTGCTTGCTTTAAGTTGATCTGATCTCTAGTTCAGATTGGAAGAGGCTCTAGTCTAGCTCGCCTTTGGTGATTGATCAAATAAATGGGCCTAAATGTATTCCCTTTAATGAATCAATCGGATAATTCTTTGACATTCCTTTAGTGGCTGTTTGGCTTAGCATTTTTTTTGAATAGCTTTTAACTTAAAAGTTAGATAGTGTTTAAGTTGATAATGTATTTGAATAGATGTATTTTAAGTTGTCAATTATTAGTTATGTGTTTGGTTTTTAAAAATTAATAAGTTATTAGAACTTGACAAAAAGATTAAAATAGACATGATATTGAATAATATAATTAAAAAGCATAAAAATACTATTTTTGATCAAATAAATTATAAATTAATTTCTAATTAATAGAATACTTACCATTACAAGTTAATAAATTATATATAATTATCAAAAAAATATTAATACAATACAATTATATAATTATCAAAGAAATTATATACAATTACAAGTTTATACACAACATATTTTTTATATGTAAATAAAAAAATATGTACAACTGATAAAATAAGTTGTCCATAAAAAATATATACATATAAATACAAGAAAAGAAAAATACCCAATATATATATATATCTAAACTAATGAGAATAAGAAGGAGGTCGCAAGATATACCAGAGGAGACGGACGGATCTGGAAGAAGGAGGTTGCTGGAGATAACGGCGACGGGCGGCTTGCGGCGACGAATCTGGAAGAAGGATCGGTGATGGTGCGACCTGAATCTGGAACGAGGCTGCTTGCAGCGACCCACTGGACGATGGTGACAGCGGTATGAAGGAGAGGCGACGATAATGGTAGCGCAAAGGTCCTAGAGAAGATGATGGGTATTTTGATATTTTTGTTGGTCAACTTACCAATATTTTTTAGCAAAGCTGGGGGTACCAGCTTTTGCTAAACGCTGCTACAGCAGCTTTTCAATAGGATAATATATAAGTTGAAATGCTGAGCCAAACACTTAACCATCAAACGCATGGTAGTGGATCAGCTCTTATAATGGTTTATACGCCGTCAAACTGCTAAGCCAAACAGCCTCTTAATTGCACCTGAAACTGTAGTAGATTTTATAGTAAGTGTGCCAATGAATTCATACAAAAATGGACAATTATTGCAAATTTAAAGTTTAAGGTTTTCAATGATTGGGAGATTCAAGTATTGCAAATTGAAACCACGACCTAATTCACGCTGGTGGGACACAATAATGGACAATTCAACCCAATAACTGCAATCAAACAACACCAAATGAGAAAACTCCATCTATCATTTATTGCACATCAAATGATTAGCAAATTAAACCCTAATCCTAACCTTAAAGGAGTTGATGTGTAATTTATGCATAGTTAATTCAAGTAAATATACCTTAATCATATATATATATATATAATAACGAGAGGAATGTCAATTCTACAGACACTAACTCACAATATTAAACCAATTTTAAACTAATCTAAGTAGAATTTATTAATTAATTGAACGAATAAAAATAAACAAACAAAAAAAATTAATACAAAACCAAATTCTTCCTTGAGAAAAGTTAATAAATGAATGCAATTAGGGTTTAAATTTTATTTAATTAAAATTTTATAAATATTTATTTAATCCAAATCAAAACCAAAAATACTTTTAAGGTATTTTAAAGTTATTTGCATAAGATGATAATTTTTTTTTAAATAATTAATAATTTTTCTCAAATTAAATTAATCCTTTATTAATCTAATTTTATCATCAAAATTTTAAATTATTGTCTTAAAAAAAAATAAACATTAAGTCATTTGAAAATCTCTAATCTTAGAAGATGTAACTCGCTAAGCTTCCTTGAGCAAATTATCTTTCAATATCATAATCTAACATGTAAGTTATATTATTTCAAATTTTAATTTATAATAATTTTTTAATCAATAATGCATAAATCATCAAATTATTAAAAGATAATCAATTTTTTACTAACTAAAGGAAAAGAAGAAATCAGTAATAGTTCGTCAGGGAGCAAAGTCAAAAAGCTTGGGATGAACAAAACATCTCTTCAACCAAAAAAGATGGAACAAATGATCAGAAAAGGAATAGAACAAAATCATGCAAAATGCCATCGGGATACCAAATTGATTCAAGTAGAGCTGATAATGCGTTTGGTTGAATGGAGACTTGGAAAGAGCTTTGGTCAAGTGATGATCCATCTTGACCACTATCAAGCTACTGACTCAACTCATAAGGATTCCAACCCAATGTTCCATAATGAATTCAGAATCAGAGGACTTGATTTGAAAGATTATATAAATAACCCCGTTAGTTATGGAAAAATAAGTATACATAGAAGGACAATATCTATGCTGCAAGTAGTGTGGCCATAAGAGAGAGAGAGGGTTCTTGTAACTGAGAAAAAGCAAATCTTGGTTCAGACCCTTTTGATGAAACAGCCTCCAAGAGAAAAATGCGTCCATATGTTCATGGTTCCATCACCTTGTGATTTTGTATCCCTGCATTCAGAAAAGAAAGAAAAAAGAAGTTTTGCTTGCACGAACCTTACAAGTTGCGTATTTAAAGAATGATAAGGTACACGATATGACATACCTTTACCCTTTTCAATAGGTCCTTCGCAGTGGGATCATTCTTGAAATGATCGCGGACAGGCTGTGCAGTCCAAGAAAAATAAAGTTATTGCAATGATGGGAACACAAAATTTATTAAATTTAAGACCTCATCCAATCAGGTGCAAGTCATTCCAAGCCTTCTAATTACAAAAAAATTATAAGCAATTCACAGCAAACATCATGGCAACTCGGGAGGGAACAAATACCAATGTAGGCACAGGAAAGCGAAGGATTAAATTGATGGGAGACTTGTACGGAAAAATATGATAATAAAAAGTTGACAACTTTGGTAAAAACATAGATGTATAGAGGGAGATCACAAGTTTTAAAATATTTTAGAACTTTTATAATTCTAATTGTGTTAGGATAATTTTATTTAGGAAGTTTAGAGGACAAGAATTCTTTGAATTTTAGTTTTGAGGAGGGAGATTATGGTTTTGAACCCTCTATCCCCCTCCCCCTCCCCCTCCACCTCCTCTTTTTTCTTGCTTCTCTTTTTTTCTTCTCTTCTATTTTCTGCTTCTTAATCCCTTCTTTTTCTTCTTTTTTACCTTCTTCTTATCTCTGTGGTCCATTCTTCTCTTTTTCCTCCCTAGTTCCTTCTCCTATTCTTTCAACTCTCTACATCTCTCTGCTCTCTCTTCTTTTTCTGATGTTTTATTTCTCTTCTCTTCTTCTCCTTTCCCTCTTCTTGTTCTTATAACATTGCATATATAACAAAGGGCACAAATGTTGAGGCATCTACGACAATGCACCTCAATGATGATGCATTGACAGTGGAGAAAAAGTCAAGGACTAACTGCAAGCATGAAGGTAAAAGAGTAATTACAAATTTTAGGAATAATGCATTGATCAAATGAAAAGTATGTTTTTCCCTAGATAGCACAATGATAATTAGATAAGACAAGGACCAATAGAATAATAAACCATAAAAGAGTCAACTAAATAGGTGGATAAAGTACAAAATATTTTTACAACAAACCAACCACCACAAGTCTCAACCATATGACTAAGAGAAGAAAATGAAACTACTTCACAGAAAAAAAATGGCAACATGAGACATAGCAGAGAAGTTGAAAGAACAAGAAATAAACCTGTAATATCTTATTTAATGCTTTTGATAAAGCAGGTTTCAGGTCACCGGGATGCAGCTTCCCACTTTCATAGTCTGCAACCAATTCTTCGTAACTTTTAAACGTCCTGAGTTCAAAAACAAACGCATAGAACATGACCCATCAGGCAATTACGGCAATCTGGAAACTCCAAAGAATTGCATGCTTCTGATAGGCAAGTGTAAAAAGGCAGTGGCACTGCAGCTGTGATATCTATATGGGAATAAGCTCAAAGGATACTTGTATGAATATATAAATGGAACTGAGCTAGGTTGAGTGTGTGAGAGAGAGAAGGGAAAGGGGGGGAAGAAGACTACTCACTTTTCACCACCATTGTCAGCATTACGTTCGACTTTGAATTCATGAAACCACGGGAAGATAATGTATTTAATGTACTCCAGACATGGGTTCCCTTCAACTATCAATGGAGGGCAGTACGCCTTCTTTATCTTCAAATTTACTTCAGCCTGTGACAATGAGTATATGTTAGATACTTCCGTGCATAAGCATCCACCCAAAACTAAAGCAGATCAAACTACAAACATTATTTTGAGAAATGGATCAATTTAACACTTCATAAAAATGTCACAAAGATAGATACTGCAAAAACGAGTTGTTAAAACTCCCGACTATAGCGCAGTACAATACCTCCTCATCCTCCATAAAGATGGATGAAGATGGATCACTTTTTGACATCTTCTCTTGCCCTTGCTGCAAACCAGGAAGCATGTCTGCATGCACAATAAAAAAATAAACATCCAGATTCAGTAATAACACACATTCAAGTGAACTAGGAAGTGTAAAACAGCTACTTACGGTGGGACAATATGATAGGTTTGTTTTTCCTCTTAATGTCATCACAATACTCTCTTGCAAGAACATTCACTTTCCGCTGATCCATGCCCAACTGACAGATATCAGCCTGTTGAAATTGAAAAGATAATTTATCATTGATTATTATCATCATGCAAATCCAAGTAAGACATCATTTAAAGCCTCCTAAACCAGTACGATCAGTTTTTATCTAATTAAAAGTCTACGATCAATTGAAAATCATTTGCCTATATTTAAAAGCTACCTAAGAAGATATTTAGCAAAAAAGTTCAAAGCTATTCTGCTCAATGCAAGCATGACCAAAACTAAAAAATTTGTCTAGATGCATTGTCAGATTGGGAATCAAAACATTTGGGAAATCTTTCAGAAACTCAAGAGAAATGATACATGTACACACACACACACACATATATACACATATTGGCACTGATGAAAATAAATTTTCCCGCTTGAAATCCTAATTGAAGTAAAATTCTTAAACAATAAGATGCTAAAATGCTTGGGACTTTATTGATCTCCATTATGATAAATCAGAAGAATAATAATCAATGCAACATTAAGTATCAGAAATTTGCAACAATTTCATTTGAGTTGGCAGAACCAAGATGAAGAGAAAAAACATAATGGATTGGAAGAAAAGGCACCTTAAGAAAAAATATATCAGCACATTGCATGCATGGGTAGAGAATCTGAGCTGCAGTCAACTCATCCTGCTCGCTCCGACCCATAATCTGGACACACCTGGAAGGAGCATCTCATGTTTAGCGGTAGAGTACATACTATCCAATAGGAAGCAATTGAAATACTAATCCCGTACCTCATTATCCTGGGAAGCTTGTTCCTTCTAGCAATATCCATTACAAGAGGCCAATACTCATGCGCCCTGGCATTAATTTCTTGTGATGACCATAAAAATTCTACTTTATCTCCTCGGAGGTTCAACCCCACAGCTTTCCATATCTCAATCATGTACTGTCCAACAGTTTGGATTTTCTTCAAATCACCTCCCATTTTGTTGTTCAATTGTGCAAACCAATCTGCAATCCAAATCTTTACTCTGCAACCAGCAGAAGTCAGTTTGTTCACACTAATTATCTTCATTACTCCCTGTTCATCCATAAAATGAAAAATGAGCCCACTCAGAACTAGGATGAAGCAAATCCAAACACATCCAACCACCAAAACATGTTAAGTTAGGGAATTTGACTACAGAAACACAGACTTTAGCTTCCAATAAGACAACCGAAAAATTTGATCACAACAAATATTTATGTTTTGTCTAAACACAAATCAACAAGTAATACAAGATCCTATATGGACAAATACAACCCCCCCCCCCCCCCCCAAATAATAATAATAATAATAATAATAATCCAGAACCAAGGAGAAAAATGTAGGATTTAAAGAAATTTGATGCACTACAGCTCAAATAATTCTAAACCAATATAGCTCAATGAAAATTCCTTCTGTTTCCTATTACTGACAGATAAATATAATTGAACAAGAATTTTTATCAACCACAAAACAGTCAGCTGGACGCAGAGAAGTGAACTTAAGATCATAAGACATATTAATCTAAAGAGCGGACCTGAGCAATGTGCATCCGACCCGAGGGTTCAAACCCGTCGTAGCAAACGGGTTCGGGTTTCTTGGAGAGAAGGTTCAGCAACTCGTCCTCCTGAATGCACTCTTCCCCAACACTCCTCACGATCCTGAACTTCTCTTCCACAGTCATCCTATCACAAGAAAATTTGAGAAACTTAACTTCAATCCCGCAAACGTACACACAGGCTATGAAAGTTCAAACAATTCATTTGGCGATTACAGTTTGAAGACCTACTCGGAAGTGGAGTTGGAGGGGGAGGAGGAGGCGGCGGCGGCTGGACTAGGCGACGATATGGATAGCGATTCCGTGGCCTCCGACGGCGGCGTCTGGTGATCCATTAGGGCTTGACGAAGCTCTCTGTGTTTGCTGGCTCTGGGCAACGGAAGGTCGATTTAGGGTTTTGGGGCAGGGCAGGTGAATTGTAGGGAGGATTGGGGCTTTTTGGGAAGAGAAATGTGGCGAATCGGCTGCGGTGACGTGGAATAGGTTAGGCAAAGGAGTTATTTTCACACGGCAGACAGGTTGAGGTTGACGTTGACGGAATGGTTTATAGAGTAGAGGTTAAAAGGTTAAAATGTCTTTACTTATATCGTATTAAAAAAATATATAATATAATATAGATGATGATATTTTATTCTTTTAACTCTCATTTTGTAAGATTGTCTATTAATTTGTCTGGCTCTTAAAAATTTTTCTAGGTAAAGTAAGAAAAATTTTTAAAAGTCAGATAAGTTGACAGACAGGCTTACAAAATGGGGGTTAAAAGATTAAAATGCTCTTATCTATGTTGTATTGTACTTTTTCCAATGCAATATGGGTGAGGATATTTTAGTTTTTTAGCCCTTATTCTGTAAGCATGTGTATCAATCTGTCTGACCTTGTAGAAGAACTTGACAAGTAAAACCCAAACCCTTAAAAAACTTAAAAATTAGTAGGAAAAGAAAAATGCACTTTGTCTAAACGTGGTTGACGTACGAGAAGATTGAAGATAGGGGTGTGTATTCGGTTATAACTGAATCGAACCGCCCGATTTTAGCTAACAGAACTGAACTACTATATTAACCGAAGTAATCGAAATCGAACTAACCGATTTTAAATTTAAACTAACCGAACCGAAAATCTACCCAAAAACTGACTACCATATGGCCGAAGATATAGAAGGAATGCATGGAGTTTGACACAAAATATGATTAAATGAATATGATAAGAGAAACAAAAACAAGAAAAAATGGTAGCTCAAGATTGTACCGATGGCCGATGAAGAAGCAGAACTCTGGAGATGAAACTAACCTCAAGGTTGCAGCGAGAAAGAAGAATAGCAGTTAGCTGCTCGATCCAGAGATGAACGCCAAGCAGCAGATCTGGAGTGAGCGTTAGGAACATAGGATTTCGAGGTGAGGCGGCCTCTTAGTTGGGAGTCCAGATTCAGATGTAGAGGTCGGCGGTGGCGTCGGCGTAAGTAACTCGAATGGAGACGAAGGGCTAACCAGTCAGCCCTCCGTCTCTAACTCTTCGACCTCTCTGACCTTTCCTTCTTCGTCTCTCCGACCTTCGTCTTCGTCTCCGAGGGATAGTGGTCCAACCTTCGTCTTTGTTTCCAAAGGATAGTGGTCCGACCTTCGTCTTCGTCTTCGTCTCCGAGGGATAGTGAGTGGTGATGACGGCAGCTGTGGATGGCGGTGAAGGGTGACCGACAGAAAAGGAGGAGATTTCTCTCCTGTAACAGCGGGGCACGGCTGAAATAAAGGAAGAAGAGGAACTAACCGGGGGGGTTTGGGGTTTTGGGGGGGCCACGCTGGGTGGGTTTACTAGCGGGCGCGGGAAGGCAGTTCCGGGGGGGTTCGATTTTTTCGGTTATTTCGAGTGAAATAACCGAACCGATAAAATTAACGGATTTTTTTTGTTAAAATTAACCGAACCGATAAATAATCTTTTAATAACCAAATCGAACAGACCGATTCGATCGATTCGGTTCAGTTAGTTCGGTTAGACCGAACTAATGCACACCCCTAATTGAAGACATTAAAATAATAAAATTGTTCTCACTAAAAAAAAATTGCTCTCGCTTCTCTTTCATAGTGATCTCCCCTCTCTCCCTATCCCATAACTTAGCGTTGATGGTTGTTACATTATCTCGCCTCATGTCGATAGCCATTGTATCATCGATGCCCCCTCACAATGAAAGCTGATCGAGTTTCACGAGCTTTATCCGAAATGAAGTCTGATCAGTCGTTCACATTCAGATAATGTAGCAAAGTCCATAGAAAAAATAATGATATTTTGTTGGTTAAACAAATTAAATTTTTGATAGATTTAATTGAATAATTTTCATCTCGTTCAACTCACAGTACTTATATCGAATAAGATGAAGTCGATTACTTTTCATCTTATTTGATTTAGATATTTAATTAATTTTTTTGATTAATTATTGCGATCTTAAGATTTAAATACATAATTTTTATAAAATTATACTATATAGTTTGATTGGATGGGACAATTTCATTTGATTGTTTAGCCTTATCTTTAATTTTATTGATGGACACTTAATGCATTATGTTTTAATAAATAAAATAAGAGGTTGCCCTTTTAATATTTTAAAGGTGGTTATTGTCATATTTTTGTTTTATATACTTTTACATTTTTTATGTGATCATTTAAATTTTTTGTTACTTCAATTACATTTTTAGATCTATATTTTTAAGTCAATTTAACTCTTGTACTTTGATTTTTTTTAGTGTGGCAAACCAAATTTTTTCGTTATTTCGATTACATCTTTATACTTACAATTTTGACTCAATTTAACTCTTATATTTTGATGTGTAAAAATAAAAAAATAAAAAGATATAAGTTAAATTAATATTTTTTTTACACATCAAAATAGAGAGATTAAATTCACTTAAAAATATAAGTATAGAAGTGTAATCGAAATAACGAAAAGTTTAAATTTTTATACAAAATAAATATTAAAATATAAAAATTAAATTAATTTAAAAATACAAATCAAAAGATACAATTAAAATAAAAAAAATTAAATAATTACACAAAAAAATGTAAAAGGTATAAAGTCACGAGCTTAGGCATAAAGGTTGGCCTATATTGCCCCTAAAATACATGTCAAGTGATTGAATCACGATAAGTTAGAATTCACACTAGTAGGTCATGGGTTTAATTTTTTGTCTTACACAATGAGACAAAATTTACACTTGCGATTTATCTCCTTTGCCAAAATCAAGAACACGATAGACGAAAAATTGCATAAGGACGATAATCTCAAAATTGACCTATACTTGGTCTGAAATGTGAGCACAAAAATTCCAACTCAACAAATATTATAATTAAGTAAAATTAGTAAAAATTAAATGAGCTTAAACACTAGATTGTACAAAAATTTAATATAAAATAGATAGAATACAAAATAAAAATGAGAAAATGCCAATATAGGGGTTTTTTGTTAATATAAATTTTAATATAAAAAATAATTATTTATTTTAAAAATAAATATCAATTTTATAATTCATT
This sequence comes from Diospyros lotus, assembly GCF_014633365.1. NCBI lineage: Eukaryota > Viridiplantae > Streptophyta > Magnoliopsida > Ericales > Ebenaceae > Diospyros > Diospyros lotus. The sequence continues at coordinate 31,751,071 of NC_068352.1, forward strand.
TAAAAAATATAAATATAAGTTTCATGAATCATGACTTATTAATTAAAAATTAATAATAAATTAAAAAAAATAATCAAACATAACCTAGTTAAAAAAAAAACCATCTCTAAACTTCTAGATGAAAATTCGTTTTCAATTTTTTTTTAATATTACGAAACGTTTTTAAAATTATAAAAACGAATTATTTTTTGTTTGTATTTCTTGATATTTCAATATATAAAATGTTTTAAGAATGTCGAAACAATACTCTTGAGATGTTTTCACACATCATAACTTAAATGGAGAGAAAATATTTTTTATGATTGTCACGTAATAAGACGAACACCCTAATTTATAAAGATTACGTAAATTAGATGTTAATTGTCAATTATACAAAACACAAAGAGAAAACAATTCTTTTAACATTAAAAGATGATGAGAAGAAAGTTAAATTGTCGACACAAATGTGGTATGGATTGGAGACGGCAATCTTTATCACAATAAAGTTATCTTTTTTTTGACAAAAATGTTAGTATTAAAAATATTTTTTATTAAAAAAAAATTGCGTGCAAATCTGATCCTCTCGTGAGACTAGACGAAGAAAAAAAAGTGACGTGGGCTGTGGCCATTGGTGGAGTCTCACCTCTGAAAATGGGACCACATTCATGTACTATGTGTTTCCCACCACCCAAGCAGCTGCACTGTGAAAATGACTTGTAATTAGCTCATATCACACCTTTCAATTCTTCGTAGAAATGCCTTTTAAAATATCCAAAATCCTATTCGAACACTCTCAATATTCGTATTTTAATGTATTATATTTTATGTTATATTAATATAAATATATAATTAATCGATACATAAAATAAAACTTTTGGGTCATCCTAATGATTTTCCAACAACTAATTGTGCTCATGCAATGCACCTACCCTGCGTCCATGTACAAATTGGGAGAAGTTTTAGGGTAATGTCCTTCTTCATATGCCCAAGGCTCCAAGGTGATACAGATAAGATAATGCACATTGCCAAATTGGTAGGCGATCGTTAAGGAATGCGTTTTATACGTAAGTTCAAATTATAGATTAAGATTTCTAGTTTTGTGAGAATTAAGAAATATAAATCAATAGTGAATTGTTACATAAATAAGTAACAAGTTAAATTAATATGTTATAAAGATGATAGATTTCCATGAGGTACGAATTCTTGAAACATCGAATTCATTTCTAAACTTATTTTGTGTTTGACAATGTCCCTTTTGTGACACCACCCAAGTGACTTTCTACTGCAATCATAGGTAACAAGATTGATAATAAGCAACACCCAGATGCCCACCTCAATCCAAGAAATGGGGTGAAAGGAAAGGAAAGGAAAGGAAAGGAATATATCTTGAGGGCCATGCCCTTAAATTTGCCTCCCATGGTCCCAACAATTGAAAAACATATATATATATATATATTTTAGGGGGGGGGGGGGGGGGGGGTGATATTGTTGCTTCCAAGGACAGGATCAGGCCTGATCCTTGCATAGCTGTGTGTGTCCTTTGACTCAGGCAAGCCCCAGTTTGATAATCCCACTGTCAACTCCATGTTCCATCCTTAATCATTCATTAATCAGTGTTTTAATCAGTATTTTGATATTATATTTTGACACTTTTAAAATTATAAAGTCGAAACATTATACACGGATAATATTAGCAGTTAATTCATGAACGGTGCTCACAAACAGCCTGAAAAACAGCATATTTTTCAGTGAAAAATGAGGCTTAATGTCTCTACTTTTCGTTGACTTTTAAGGAAAAGATTGAAAAAACGTGAAGTTTTTTTAAACCAGTTAACAATTGTGGAAGAAAATGCCCTCTTGATTCACCTTTTAACGACAAACCTTACTCAGGCAAAGAATCCTCAAATTAGCCTTGGTTAGACACCATTTTTTTTAGTCGATAAAAGTCATTTTTATAGATAATCTACAACGAGAGTTGGGACGAGTCGTCTTTGGGGGCCGTTTATCGATAACTTGCCGGTAGTTTTCTATACAAAGGGTGGCCAACCAAGGTGCTGAATAGGCTGGCGCGCCATACTGAGGCTGGTCTGTCTCAGAGGCCAAGTACAGAAAGCCCACTTCAGTTTTTGCCTCTTGATTCTTAGGGAATGGTCTCAGCCAGATGGGAAATTACCCATTTTTTTTAAAAAAAAAAAAAGGAAAGAAAAGAGAACCCATCAATTTCGAATGCCCAGTTCTTACATTCCCATGGATTGAGCCGAGTTTGAGCCTTATCGTCAAGTCAATCTGATGATGATTTTTTATACGAAAACTGTGACGATGTTCTGTTATTAACAGGAAAGTAATTACAGCGAGGTATGAGGGAAAGAACAGCGAGTAGAGTACAAAGCTTTCGAAGTGTGGGGGACTTGATTTGCAAAACCTAGCTATTTCGAAGGGAACTTGGGAGCTTGATTGATGATTAACCGTTTGTCCTAAGTTAACGAGGCTGCAATCTTCTCAAAGAGGCCCAGCCTGTTGTCGGCCAGCCGTGACTTGTAGGCAGATTTCTTGTACTCAAACCATGTAAACTCTTTGTACAAGCTGTCTTCTTTTCCCCCCATTAGGGATGGCAATGGGGCTATCTTCTCGCTCAGGGGCGGCCCTCCAAAGTAGATCATTGAAACCCTTGATTTGGTGCCGTTGGCCAGAACCCTGTGCCTCACGCTCTTGAACCTCCCATTGGTCATCACCTTCAAAACCCGGAAACCCAAGTTCAAGTTCAAGTTCAACGGAACTGAATGGAGACCACGTCATCAGAGAAAGAGGGGCCCGCTAGACCAGACCCCCACTTCCAGAATCCCGTGGCCACTTAAGGGTGGTGATTAGTGATTTTACCTGCAGAGAGTCGCCGACATTGATGAAGAAGGAGTTCTGGTCAGGCGGGACGGAAATCCAGTTGCCGTCTCTGAGAGAGATTTGGAGCCCGGCTGTGTTGTTGGATCTTAGAACGGAGATGATTTGCGGGTCGGTGTGCTCGCCGAATCCGATCAAATTCCGATCATTCATGTCTTGAAGCTCTGGGCATGGCGGGTAGTGATTCAGACGGAAAACAGAGTCGCTCTGCTCGTCCATCAACAGCTTGCTGAACACATTCCTCTGCTGAATCTTCAGCCCTTCCGCCATTAACTCCAGTATCTCGCAGGCCATCTTCTTCACCGCCGAGACGTAATCCAAGGCACACCTGCAATCCCATATCCGATACGTGTCAGGAACAGTCGTGGCTTATAAGTGGCCACTCTTTGGCTCTTTTTGGGACAAAATCGTTTTTTACGTCCGGAAAATAAGTTAAAAGAGTTTTCTTACCTGATCATCTCTCGGTTTTGGCCGAAGATTGAAGAAAGTCTCCGGAAATTGAATTCAGGGTTGGTGGTTAAGAGGAGATACTCAACCCAGCCCACATCGCCGTTGGGTCCAATGCTCTTGTTGCCGTATCCAAAAGGGTCCGGCGGCCCCGCCTTCTCCTTCTCCGGCAACGGCATGGAGAAGAACTTCACGGCCTCGGATTCCAGCCTGCTGATGAACTCCGTCGGGACGCCATGGTTGATCACCTTGAAGAACCCGAACTCCTCGCACGCCTTGACGAGGAGGTTCCTGGAATCTGGTTTGGACAAATCGATGAGCGGAATCCCGCCGAAGAATGTGGCGGGCTTGCACGTCTTGATGACAGAAAACTGCTCGATTGCCGGTTTTGACAATACCACCATGGCGGCTGCTTTGCCTTGCAGAGAGAATCCGGAGATTATCTTGAAGGGAAGATGAATGGATTGAGAGGTGCTTGGCTATTTATAGGAGATGGAGGATTAATTAGTTACATAACCAAAAAAGAAAAAAAAAAAAAAAGGTGAAAAGGAAACTAAACCATTTTCTTTATTTGGTTCCTTTGGCAAAGAAAATCTAAGCTTGTCCATTGTTATATCATTCATCAACTAGAAAGTTTTCGGATAAAAAGTTGGTTCGCTCTGAATTAGGTAATCTTGTGCGGCGCATGTTGTCCAAATCAAAATTATAGTATCATTTCACGTGACGTTACATGTACGAGTTATGATATCGAAATTCTATTAATTAAGACACTATTAACACCTCACTTAAAAAATAAATCAATTATTACTAGGCTTGATTTCTCCTTCTTGTGGAATCAAAGAGACAATGAAAATCCCGACATCATTGCAAGAAGTTGTTACGCAATTGTCACCTAATATTTATCAAAATTTGATTTGAAAGAAGAAGAAAATCCCAAATTTGGCAGAGGAAAAAGTGATTTGACTGAGACAATATCTAACTTTCATGTAGGTGAAATCCAACTATCAAAGAAAGTGAAGTTGAATTGACAGGATGTCGAATCTGAATGAGATCAATTGACTCAACGATTACAAAGTTTCCCTCTCTCTTGAGGACCATTTGGAGGGGGGAGGAGGGTTACAATTTTCTTGGGAAAAAGTTGGGATTTTCTTGGAAAAATATTTCGTCAAAACTCAAATCTTTCTCAACAAATTCACTATCAATTTGTCAAATCTTAATCTTTATCGTCCTTCTTCTAGAATGATAAAGACCCATCTTAATTTTTTTTTATAAAAAAATCATTTACGTGATCCTTAATAATCACATTATCAAATATATATATATTTTAAAAAAATATAAATGCAACACATTATATGCCCTTAAAATTACACTAATTACCCACATATATAGTCGATTAGATTAATTTTGCAGTCTAATTTATTTTTTAATATTTTCCAAAAAGTAACATATTAATTTAATATTTTTTAATGTTTTCTAGTCTTTTGATGTCAGATTATAATATAAATAAATATATATTTTAAATCTCTTAATGAAATAATAAAATAATAGATATAATATATACATATAGATTTAATTTGTTGAGTTGTCTAACTCAGGGATGACATTGAAGAGTGTCACGGTGATTGGTGGGGGCCACGGGGGCCATCTGACGTGGATAGATGTCATTGAAATTGTTTCAAACATCATTTTCTCATTCGAAAATGACATTTTTTTTTTAATATTAAAATAATTTTTAAAAAGGAGGGATATATTTTATTTATCATCTTAATTTCATAGAAATTAGGGGGGGGGGGGGGAAAGAGAGGAAGAAGAGACATTTGAAAGATAAGGGAGTGGCATTTGCATTTGCATTTGCATTTATTTCATTTTATTTGTTTAAAAAATTCTCGGGAGGATGAAGCGAACACGTGTTGAAAAGGCAGCCTCCAGTGGAATAGTTGGGTGCCGACGCGTGGACGGTCGGAGACACCGAGGTCGCTGTCCCCCGTGACGTGGCTCAATAGGATTCGCGGAGTCGTCTGTCCGTCGACTTTGCCCTCCCTCTTCTAATTATTAATATTATTATTGGCCTGGCCAGCTTGGCCACAGCCACCACGCTGACGCTGCCACCCTATCCCTCTCTCCTCGCTTCCGTTCCCTTCTCTTCTCTGCTCTTTTTCATTCTTATTCTTCTCTTTTAATTATTATATATATATGTGTCTATATATATATATATACACAGAGACCAAAGCTCCATAATTGATGGCCATGCATTCATTTTGGGTCCCCATGCAAACATTGTACCAATTATTGGGTGCTCTTCTATTTCTTCATTAAATTCCCATTATTATGTTGGGCCCCATCTCATGCCCTCAAGAATAGAGAATATTATTAATCTCTCAGAAATTTGAGAAATATTGGAATGACAAAGGAGATGGGTTGGCTCCAACCATTTGGATTGAATTCGTTTGGTTTCATTTGATTTTGGATATTTATTATATATCGTGAAAAAAAAGCTAATAAATTTAGACAATTTGAATGGATGTAGCATTTGTTCAATATTTTAGAAGATAAGTTGTTTTTTATTCATCGCACCCACCTTTGAAGGATCAAAATTATTTATGTATATTTTGTTCCATTGGGATGATGTTTTAAGTGTAAATTTTGTTCAATTGAGAGAGTGCTTTAAAGAGTAATGTAATGGGCGTGCATTGTTAGGTGAAGACGTCCCGGCATCCATATCGTAGCCCTTCAACTTGGGGATATATATGGAGTTGGGTCGGCTTGATTGATTATTTCTCTTTAACACATCCAAATTTATTTTATTTTAGGCCTTCAAATTAACATGTACCCTAAAAAAAGGAATGAAATGGGCAGTTGTTGGAAGGTGAAAATATCCCATCACACGTAACATAGCCATCTCACGAGGACAAGTGAACCAAAATGAATAGGGGGTCACTGCCCAGATGGGGGCGGGCGGGCGGGCGGGGTGGGTGTCCCAAGGGGGGGGGGGGGGGGATGGGAAAAAGGGTGGGTGTACGCATGATGTATGAGTTATTTTCATGCCACGTGGCGCCGTTTGGTGTTGAAATGTGGTTGACGCAGAGACGGATTAAGATGTTGTGGTGTTTTGGTGGGTCGAGGAGGAGGAGGAGGAGGAGGGAGGGGAGGGGGACCATGGGCATGCCCTTGATTTGGTCAAAAAGTGGTTTGATTCTCCCTTCGTTTTCCCACAGGTCAATCTCATAATTTCCATTGTTAAGATTCCATTTGTCCTTTGAGGTGGAAGCTTCAAGGGCAAACTTTTAAGTCCACCCTCCCTCTCAAATTCAATGCACCCCCTCCCAAAAAAAAAATAAAAAATAAAAAATAAACCCTTTGTATTTGGTAGCCACCTCAACAGTAACCACCAATAATGCCTCACCTTGCTCCCATGAGCATCAGTCAGTCATAAAACGGGAAGATTCTTCATAAAGTATTGAGGAATTGATTCTTAAGGTCTTTATGCCACTGGAATGATTTAGTCAAATGTCTAGCTCAAGTGCATGTAAATTATGTTTGTATTCAAATTTATTTAAGAATACATAAAAAAAAAAAAAAATCAAGGACAGTCTAATTGAGCGAATCTCGAATAACATAAGATAATAAAAAAAAAATAACGCCTCACCTATTTTTTGAAATGAGTGACTTATTTGCATTTTTTATATAAATTGTCACCTTGCAATATCGCCTCATAGATAAAACATTGATCGAGTCGTAAATATCACCCCAAAAAAAAAAAATTACGTTTTCTTTACTGTTTTCAAATTATTTTTAATTTTTAATTTTCTAAAATAATAAAAATGAGTTCTCTTTATTATTTTTAAAAATATATTTTTGAAAACAAAAAAAAATTATAAAAAAAAACTCAAAATAATAAAAAGTTGTTTTAAGTATTTTCATCCGAAACAAACTCTAAATTCAAAATACATTTATTTATTCATATTTTATTATTATAATGGAAAAAATATTACAAAATTCATTAACTTTAAAATATGTATATTTTTCTTAATAATATATTAATATTAAATATTTTTAATTTACTGAATAATTAAATTTATTAAATAAAATATTATTAAAAAATTATTTTTAAAATTTCAAAGAGAACACGTTTTCTAATTTTATGTTTTGAGAAATAATTTTTTAAAATGACAAAGAAAATGCGTTTTCAATTTTCTAAAAACAGACTATCAAAACAAAAAACTGAAAATAAATTCAAAACTCAAAATTAAAAAATAAAAAGAATATAGCCTAAATTTTTATAAGTTCTTGTACTTAAAAATAATGCGACCAACTTTTATTTCTGACAAAGTTTGAAACATACCCAAAAGTACTTTTTACAAATAATCAAACGAGATATATGCAAACCTAGCCAACTTGCACTGCGGCCAATAAAAGCCTTTCTATATGGCCCCCATCCAAAGGTAATATAACATATATCTTCATGTGCAAAAGAGTTAAAAGAAGATGCAGCAATGTTGTTGTACGTTATCTTCTTGGGATAAACCTCCCAAGTCTTATCCATATCCCACATTTAAAATGCTCTCAAAATAACAGTCCCACAAAGTGAGATATATGAAAAGGCTAATGCCATTGATTTAAGAAAAGTGTACTTTGAAGTGGGGTTCTTGCAAGAGATCTCTAGTTTCCTTCCTCTTCCTCTGCAGATAAGTAAGAACCCCATGATATACATTAATTGAGGTTGGCCAATCAATCGGTATAACCCGACCCGACCTGACCCGACTCGACGTGTTGATAATATTTAAATTAATATAAATTAACTAACTAAAAAGCTTTGTCATTTGAGTCCTGAGTAATATTTAACCCGCTTGCAACCGAAGCAATTTTGGCTAAAAAAATGGCATATGAGGGAATTGGGTTGCATTCAAAATGGTAATTGATGGTCATGAGTTTGCTTTTATTATGTGGGTTTGACTTCATCTCGTCCACAAGGGAAAGGGAGAGGAGATAACGATATGAGCAGTTTGAAGCATGCCTTATCCACAAAAGTTGGCAAATCTTAACACTATATCGACTGCAGTACAAGGAATATATATATATGGCACGGGGCCCCTTCTCAAATTCTCCTTCTCCTCCTCTTCTATTCCCAACTTTAATAATTGATCCCAGCCCCCAATCCCCGCCGACTAACAACGAAAGCGATTTCTATATTTTTTTAATGTTGTCACGAGAACTCTTATATTATCATCGTGCTAAATCCAACCTATCGTAAGAATAATATATTATGTTGAAAAAAAGAGAGGATCGAGATCGATAATACTTATTAGTTGATGTAATTGAGAAAGAAATAATCGAAAAAGGAGAGATTCTCATGAATTGGTTCGGATTTGTGATCCATAAAGAAGATTGGTGGATAGAGGGTAGGTCACAGTTAGGGAGGGGTGGGGGTGGGGGTGGGGGGGTTTGCTCTGTGTCCATGAGCATCAATATCTAAAGTTGACATGACAAATACCCGAAGGCATGCGACATTATAGTCCATAAGCATGAATATGAACAGCGCAGCAAGTGATGGGGCTATGGTTCATAGGTCTAGCCCGTGTCATGGGCCATGAGATGAGATTGTTCCCAAGACCCAATTTTTTATTAACAAGTAGTCTAGATTCAGTTTTGGAAAAATCAAGCCGATTAAACGTCTGCTTTCGTCAAAAGCGAAATTTGATTCGTTGTATTAATTGTCTTTATAGTCAAGGGTCTCTCGGCGTAATAAATATTTGTTGGTATTGCGCTCATTTGTTGCACGAGCGAGTTTAGAACATGAAAGTTATATTTTTATTTAACAAATTATTTTATTTTCATAATTTGAATAAATAGTTGCCAATATTTTTCTTTTTATAATTTTAGTCGAATTTGAAGAATTCAAAGAAAGAAGGTAAAAAGAAAAAAGGAACACAATAGTAAGAATATGTGCAACAAAATCTTTCAAAATAGTGTAAATGGTTCATCGTATGCATTCAAGAGTTTGGAATACCGCAAAGTTGTGAATTTAAATAGGGGTGTCAAAAAATATCCGAAAACTAATGAATCGGATCAAATCGGACCGAACCGTGCATTTTAGATTGATTTTATGGTTCAATAGTTAGGTTCTGATTCTAAAAAATTAAGAACCGATATATTTGGTTTAGTTACTAATTTTTTTTTTAAACCGTAATTTGAACCGAACCGGAACCAATATTATATTTATATATATTATAATTGTTTTGATATATATATATATATATATATACATATGCATAAATAGCATCACTTTCTAGGAAACTAGTGAGATTCATGAACTCTTTTATTTTTAGACTTTTATGTGTTATTCCGATACTAAATGGTTGATGTAATTTCATTTGATGAGATAGTTTATGAATTATTTTGTTCTACTTTTATTTCAAGACTTGAAGTATTAATAAAGTTATGGATTTATTTTAATTAACAAATTTATTTGTAATTTCATATTTTGTGAAAATGTTTAGAAACTAAATGTTAATTGGATAGAATCGGAACTGAACCGAAATCAGTCCGGTGCAACGGATTGGTCATGGTTTGGTTTTATATATATAATAATTTGGTTACGGTTCTTAATTTTTCAGAACCGTTAAAAATAGTTCAGTTACTAAATTCTTATAGAATCGGACCAATTTGAATTGTTGACACCCCTAGATTTAAATTTATCTTCATGCAGAATTGATCAATCTCTTATGTTTATTTGTGACGCTAAGTCCTTGGGTTTCAATTTACGACGAATATGTCGGTTCACCTGAGATTGTAAAGCAAGCGAACTATAAGTTTTAGAGATGATAAAATAGGTTCAGGAAGAAAATTGTTTCTATTGAAGAATTTCTCGAGTTTTCTATGTTATTAGAGAGAGAAAAAAAAAAATGCAGGTACAACACACAAATAATCGACATACAAACAAAATATGCATTGCTTTCCTTCGTTTGTTTCTTTTAAAGTCACTACATTAATCTCCTTTACATGTAAGGGTTTTTTTTGGTTTAATTTATATTCTCATACAAAAATTACTTTTTAAGGTATTAAATTAAGTTTGAAATTGAGTCGAGTCAGCTAATGGAATATTCATTATTCAACTTGTTAATTAATTTGATAAGTTAAATTTATGAACCAAATAAGTTGAGCACAAGACTACAAGTTAAAAAATATAGCTCATTTAATAAATAAATGAGTTAAAACTCGATTCGTGATGTCGTCGACTTGTTTAGTTTATAAATTACTTCAATTGAATTACGTTTAATATATATATAATTTAAAATATGTTATAATATATATATTAATATTGTTATTATACTATATCTTAATAGTAAAATTAATGAAAACAGTTTTTATATTTAAAATTTTAAGTAATGTAAAATACTTTATTTATGATTAAAAATTTTAAGCTCATCCCCTCCTTGGTTCAAGTTGATTCATTGGTCTATATTGACTCATTTAAATACTACTTGAAATTAACAAACCAAGTTGAGTCGAGTCTCAGCAATTTGTGAGATTGGTTTGAGTCAAGTTCAAGCTATAAAATTTGATTAATTTTGAATAATTCAAGCCATGAATTGAAATACAGCTCAATTTGACTCGACTCGACTTATCTCATTTATGACTTTAACTTAAATTCTTTGTCTCTCAACGATATATGAGGGAATAAAATAGACAGATCTACAAATTTAAGTGGGACTACCAATTATTAAATGGGCTTTCTGATATTCAATCAAGGCCTAAAGCCCATCACTTCTCCCAAGCTTTGGGCCCAATACAACCGGGCTGGCCCAATTCTGAATTCTGATATTTTCTTTTTCCCCATTTAGGTCTGAAATTAGTGATGGATGAGAGTCCATCCTCACCAAACAAGCTTACATAACACCCAGAAGCCTCAACTTTTCATCATCCTCAAGGGGCATTTGGACCCAATGACTTGCCCTTTCATGGGCTTTTTAAGTTCTTTTCTCCAGTTTTTACCCACAATATATATTAATGTGATACCTAATAAAAGGATAGTGACTGGACAATTAGTGGGTTTTTAAACTTAGGTGACACGTTAATGTCTCATTGATTTATTAAATTTGAACCGTTAATTATTAAATATTAAAATTTATTAAAACACCTTAAAATTGACTACAACTAGTGAATTTGAAAACCCATTTAGATTACCTAAACTTTGTCCCTAATAGAATATAGTTTGAGGAAGAACATGATTTGGCCATGGAAGCCAATCCTCTCAACTAACTTGAATTATTGAAGCCTAACATGTAAAGTGCAATAAGCAACCCATCAACCCAAACTGTGATGGCTTAACCAACCCATTGAACATGAAAAGTTGCTAAATGTTATGAACCAAAATGTTAATCCGAGGCTGAGTTTTATGTTTATGAATTTTGATTTCCTAAGTAACATTATTTAGTTTATACTAAGTAACATTGATATGGTAATTTAAATATAATGATGTGAGGTCTACTATATCAAGTTATTATGTTGAAATAATTAAATGGGATAGACTCTATATAATTATTATATTTAATTTATCACATCAAGGTAAGTTAAATAATGTTATTTAAGAGATTAAAATTCTATATTTATAGTGATACTTTATATTGATATTTTGTATATTTATATTAATAAATCACATAAAATAAGATATAAATATAAAATATTATTACAAATATCAAGCTCAAGTGTGTCACTAGCATTTTTAGATTGTAAAATGCTTAATGGTCTATCTAAAAGAAGGAAGGGCCAAACAAGGTGCATTTTCAGTTTGGGTCACTTCCACATGCTTGAAGAGTTGCCTTTTCAACAATAAATTTTGCAAATTTGGGTGCATTTTCACCTGTCCATCACAAGCAATATTGCAGGTGGGTTGGTTTCAAATGTCCCCTTCTGTTTGGAGGGGCCATGTTGCCATTTTGGGAAACTACCGTTAAGTGCTCTATTAAATGCGGAATCTTTTTAAGTTAATTACTTATTTAGACTCTACTTTTCTTTTAAGTGGGTTGTGAAATATTTTAAATAATTTTTTGTTATTTCTACGCACTTTATTAATGAACATTTAAAACATTTCACATCCCAAATTGTAAGAAACAAAAGCATTCCCCATTGAAAATAGCTTTATTCTAATTTTTATGTGTTTATTTTTATTTGTTTTGGCGTTAAAAAAGTAAAAACTAAATATTACATGTGTTGTTCGAGCCATCTCATATATTTCTAAAACTCATGATCTATCTTAACCATGATTTAGATATACAAACAATTTCGTCATGAGTCGAATCCCAAGATCTGACCTTACAAATAAACACAGATGATTACGTAATTTTTCACAAAGATAAAATTAAACTCACGATCTCGTAAAATCCCAAACTTTCAAACGCGTGGATGGATGTCTTACGTAATCCTGAGAGGTTATGCATACATTTTTAGTTATTGCATTGACTTTCTCGTAAATCAAAACATTATATCAAAACCTAATTTTTTTGTTATGTTATTGTAACAACATAGAAATAAAGGATAAATTACACTACTACTAATTTTTAAACTTTACGAATTTTGTTATATTATTTGTATCGAGTTAGCTCGACACAGACATGCAAGAGAGCTGTATGTGGGGGGCCATGCCCCCTTTGATGTTGCTCGGTCAAATAACATAACAATTTAATTACACTCGCTTATAAATAGATTAGTGTATTTTAGTTTTTGTTATTGTAATCACCAAACTCTAATTTTGTCATAACTCACTCTATCTTTTAGTCATTTCTCAAATTTATTAACGAAAACTGGAATGATATGCATGAATGTAATTCAAAAGATCACTTGATGTTGAAATTAACATAAATTCTGCAATCGGGTAATTTTGAGATTTCAATATTAGGTAAAATTATAACAAAAATTATAATTTAATGGTCATAATAATAATAATAATGATAGTAATTAAATATAATAATTGGTTCTTTTATAATGGTGTGCTGCCATTAAACTAGCATTTAAGGGTCAAAATGGGGAAACAGCAACCAAGGCATCATCCACTGTGTCCGTGGGGAATAAACCGAGGAAGAAAACATACCATTGCCAACCTCTGCATCTCACATGCCCCGCGCATCTGTTTCACACTTCTACAGTCAACACACCAAAAGGTATTATTATACATACATATATATATATATATACTGTTTTTGACCCATTTCAAACCCCCTGAGTCTTCCTTTAACCTCATCCCACCGGTTGATCACGCCCCTCCACGTGGCAACTCATCGATCAGAGCCCTACACCTGGCACCCCATCTGGGCTCCTCGGGACTCTTATTCTCCTCTCCCTGGCCCTACAACACACAGTCCCAGGGTACAGACACCACTTTGGATTAAAAAGAAAGAAACAGTGGGGCTAAACAAATTCCTCTGACGTCCGGAGTTATCATTTTCATCCATCTCACGGCTGTGATTATTCAATCATGCGCTTGTGTGTGGGGAGGGGGAGAAATCATTTTGTGCATTCGAGATATCAGATTGTTAATCTTACCGCTGATGTGTGGTACTATTGGTTCGCCATGGTAAGGTGTTTTTGTTAATGTGGTGTTTTGAGGACACAAAATAACTAATGCGTCTGGAGGGGAGCTTTGGTCTTTCTGGCCAATGGCAGAGTGCCGCGTCTGGGGAATATTTTGTCGGGTAGATATTACATGGGTACGAGCGTTTCAGACAGTAGATTTGCTAAATCTTAAAAGTTGAGGTGGCCTGGGCTATAGGCGAAGTGAGAAGTGAAGGAGCAAAGGTAGCAGAGAAGGAGCGAGGGACTAAGTAGTGTTCCGAGGAATCAAGGAATCTATCCATCTCATGGTGGGATGAAAAGAAGAGGATGGTGAAATTTTCTCTGGGGTTCTCTTAGATTTTCCTCTTCTGCCGAGAAAACTAAGGTATTATTTTTGATTCCCAACAAATCTTTACATGATTTTACCACTACTGTTTCTTGCATCGGAATCTGGGGGGCTTGAATTGCTTGATTTAGCCTAGGTTTTAGGGTATGGATGTGGCATGTGTAGAAAGTTCTAATCTTTCGATTTGCTGTTTGTGGCAAGATTGGGATTTTCTTGGAACTTGCCTTCCCACATTGTGTTGCGGGTTTTGTATTTCTTTCGGTTGTTTCGTGGCGATGGATGTGAAATTGGGAAAGGGGGGGACTTTTTCTTTCTTGGTTTTTGTGAAATTCTCATGTTTTCTTACTGGGTTTTGCTTCAATGGGACTTTACCTGTTCTTTTCTTGCATTTGTGGTTCTCTTGGCGCTGCATCAATGCTTGGATTTCTGAAGGTGAGGAACTCTGTTGAAATTGGTGTTGCCTTATCTAGGAGGGTAAGGAGAGGGTAAATGGGGTGTCATTTAGTGCATAGATGTTGTACTTTCCTGTATGAACCTAAGAAAAAAGGTTTTCCAAGCACCATGGTAACAGCAATTGTTTAGGGTTGAATGAAGAGATCATCATATTTGAAGAATGGGAAGGGAGGAGAGGCCAGTTGGCCTTGGAAAGATGGAATGCTGGTGAAGTATAAAACCGCACTTCTTTGTGTGGAAAATATCAACTTAGGCACATCTGGAAACCCTTCCAACATCTTCTGCACTTATTTGGTTTTTTGTTTCTTTCACCCTAGAAGACCATGTTCATCATGGTGGTTGTGTCGGGTTGTACTTAGTTGTTTTTCTTAAACCTAAAAACAAGCACTAAAAAATGAAAACCCTTTTAATTATACTTGGACAAATTTAAACTTTTTTCCCCTCAAATTTGGGCAATAACGTTGAAGTTGGGTTGGGTTTTCCAAACAGACTTTAAAGTGAAAAGTCTTGTTTTCAAACATGGCATCAATTTGTGTGCCAGGGTCCAGGAATCAAGTTGATAACTTCCGCTGTTTGGGAACAAAGTATTTTTAGTGCATGGTAAATCACTTGGTTGTAGTCTTTAAAACTCTTCTTTTAGTATTTGTTAAAGACATCTTTAGTGCATGAGGCTTCTTGCTTTCGAGGGTCAGGGACTCAGGTTGTTTTTGTGCATTGCTTTATGCTTGCTTTGCAATCTGTAGAGGCTGTTCTACAACCTTACTGTTGCTACCAATCCTTGTCCTCAAACCCTTTTATAGATAAAAAGAAAAATATGAAATAGAACAAAAACCTATATATCTAGAGATAGGTATACGCATTTGGAAACTCTTCAAAAGGATAAAGCCTCAACTTGAAAATTCTCCATCAATGACCAAGGCAATGAAGCATTTTGGTTATTTTCAAGCAATGAGTGTAATGCTGGTGATATTGTTGACTAATATCTCCTGGAGAAAGACAAGTTGTTTAGTGGAGTATAGCAATGGCATTTGGCGATGTAGTCATAATTAAATGAATGTTGTGAAGGACAATAATGGTTTTTTTAGGGGTGTTTTATTTTGTTTATAGCACCTGTCTTGGACTACCAACTTCTTGTATTTTTAATAGGGAAGGGTGTTTGACACCTGATGTTGGTCTTGGCCTCATTTCAATTGAACTTTTGACAAGTTCCTTGAGAACTTGTTCGATGCTAACTAATTATTTTGATCCCACTGTTATTTTGTCCGTCTAATAGTCTCTTACAGCTATGCACTTTAAAAACCTTTATTTATTAATTAATATGTTCTCATTTTAGAAGGTAAATGGCTCACCCATTATACAAGGGAAATGCTCTATGGGACATCATCATGTTAGGTGGAGGGCATGGATATGGTCGTAATGGATTTATTTAGCATGTCTCGTATGCAATTATTATTATTATTTTTGTTCAATGCGTGCAATAAATTTTATTCTTTAACTGGTTTGTATGCTATTTGACCAAAATTCTGAAATTAAGAAATGTAAGGATTTTATTTACTGAACACCATTGAGGTTGCAAGCAATAATGCTGGGAAAGTTAAATGGGTTCCATTTGTTAATTTTGTGTTTGCCGTATTTTGTAACATGGAGTAGTAGATGATAGTTTTCTTTCTCTTTCTGCACAAGGTGTAGCATGATTTATGTTATGAGATTTGTTGCTGATCCTGATAACTTTGGTTTCTGTAGCTAAAGGAGCTAAGCCTCTAGAAAGTGGTACGAAATTGGACATGAGTATGCTGGTGGGGATATGCTTGAGCCAAGAGAAACTGATCTTCCTGCCTTGCTGCTGGTCTTGGTTGTGTTCCCCCTGGTTATTTATATTTTACTAGGAAAATGGAGCGAGACCTCAGAAAAGAAAGAGAGGATAAGTTTGCTTGCTCAATTGGCTGCTGAAGAAGCTTTTATGGCCGAATCAGTGGCTGCTGCTAGTGTCATCCCTCTTGTACCTGCTCCCAAGAAAGGAATTCGTGAGTGTGCCAGATGCTCTGCCCCAGCAACCACACGATGCTCACAGTGCAAATCTGTTCGCTACTGGTATGATCAACACCCTATTGTTGGACACATATTTTGATTTTATAAGTGTTTGTAAGAAGTCAATAGATAGCTTGAAACAGGATTTTAGCTCTCAGATGAGTATTGAGGTTAAAAGTGTACTCTCAGTATGACTTTAAACTAGTTTGGCCTTCTAATTACGAAAAGGCTCCATGTTCAGAGGTAAAATGCAGCATCCACTTTGTCTGGAGAAGTCCCTTGCATTTGTTCCCCATATAGCTGGAGCATGTCTGGACAATCGGTATTGGCAACTGAAAATGAAAGCAGTGGAAAATTTGAATGAAGCTTTGTTAGAGTGTTGTCTTGAGTAGTCTGATGATTGGCAGAAAGAATGCATCAGAATTTAGAGGGTATAGATAGGCGGTTACCAACTTGTAAATATAATTAAGTTGGAGGTCAAAACCGGTAATGTCTATACTGGTTATAAGGCTCCTAGAAACTAATTTTCTATAAATAGGACAGTGGTCTAGGCATAGGCGATGTATCATTCTCATGAGAAAGTGGAAGAGAAAAGGCTGTGTAATAGAATAGTCCTTTGTAATCTTGAAGGATTGTAATTGTGAGGGATTGTACTGATCGCATTCTGGTAATCAAAGGAAGGCTGCTCTTGGGAGGTTTTAGAGGCTGGATATAGGGTTGTCCTAAGGGGCAATCTGAACCAGGATAAAGGCTTCGTGTTCTTCTGTGGTTTGATTTAATTTCTGTCAATTTACATTCTGTTTTCTTCCATATTGATTTGATCTTTGTAGTCGTTCAAACTGTGAGTGTGTGCGCTTGTGAGGCAGTGATTTCCGTCTAAAAAATCTAATTCTAAGTGCTCCCAAGATAACAAGCCTCCGTTGTGGTTTTATAAATTGAAAAACTTACATGTTTGCCTCTGTTTGAAAGACTAATGAATGAGCGTGGCCTCTTTAGAGGTGTCCAAGTCAGTTAGTTATAGAAGGATCTACGCAATATATAATGTATTTTACAGGTTTTAGATACATGCCAGCTGGCAGCTGGTGTTGACAATCAGAAATAAAGATGCCAAAAATTTGAATAATGCCTCAATCAAGTTTATTAGAAATTTCAGAACACTCATGATTTGTTTGAATAGTCTATTCTGTTTGAAAGCTTGCTGTAAGACCTTGGCACCTGTAGAGGTGTCTGAGTAAGTCATTAAGTTAGTTACATATGTATCTACAGTGTATAACTTTGATCCACTGTATTGTGCAAGGCTTCTGATCCGTATAAACTCCTACGAGCAGTTCTGAATCTATGACCTGAACTTACTTCATTGTGATTGACCTCCTCTTGTTTTCTTTTTTCTTTCTGAGGTGAAAGTCTAAATGCAACAGGTTGATTATAAGCAAGCTAAGCAAATCCTCGACAAGATTATGTTATTTCTGAACTTATTTAAAGCTTTAGCTTTTGAACTCATGAGACAAGAATAAAGTTTCAATATCAAGGGCGTTAAATTTCTGTTCTAGATGAAATTTCTGTTCTAGATGATCTATTGAAACTTCAAGCATGACATTCTTATCTTAATAGAAGTTTGACCTCTTAACCTCAATGCCACAAATAAACAGCAACAGTTATTTTGATGAAATCATATAAACTCACTTCACCTTTTTGTGTACTTGCGTTTTGTTTTTGTCTGTCTGTGCTAATCATTCTTCATCCTCATAACTTGTTTGTTATAACTAGTAAGCCAACACTAACAGATATTAGAGAACAAAGTTGTTTTCTGCTGTGCACATATTTGGTTTAATAAACATTATGATGCTGGTGGTTTCTAAGTTCATTAAAATGTCAAGCTGATAACTTGATGCAGTTCTGGGAAGTGTCAGATAATTCACTGGAGGCAAGTTCACAAGCATGAGTGCCAGCGTCTAGAAACCAACAGTGGTGGTTCATCTCCCATGTCTACCTCCAATGAAGATGCTGTTTATGCTAAATTATCACCAAATGGCAGGATGAGCCCACAAGTCCTAGGATACAATATCAAGCATCTTGAGGATGAGAAATCTTCAGCGGATGATAGGATTCAACATTCTACAGGCACTGCTGCATCTTCTACCACTACTTGTACCTCAATTGATGCCCATGGAGCCTCCATGATGGAGGGAAGATCTATGGACAGACAGGTTTCTCGTAACTCTAAGTTAAGAAGAGAGGATGAAGCCCAATTAAATGTTACTGAAGAAGCATCCAGGAGTAGGGTTCCCGCTTCCACCTTATCTAGTAAAGAAGCTAAGATAAGACATAAGGTACTTACGCATTTTTGCATGTGTATTGTTTCTGTGTTTTTTATTAGGTTTTCTAATAAATAGTTGTGTCTTGGATGCAGTTTAAAAGTTTTGACTCTGTGCCCTTTGAAGAAGTGATTCCCAGGAAGCAAAATGTGAATGACTCTGGTGGCTTTTATAATGGACATGTTGCAAGAAGTACAATGCATGAAAGTTGTGATTTACAAAGTGAGCATGAAAACATATTTGATTCAAGAACTAGTTTTGGTGTCTCAGACTTTGTAAGTTCTAAAAGGCCTTTGACAAATGTGTGTGACATTGAACCTGACCTGATATCAGGTAGAGAATGCTTTCCCAGTGAGGGAATCACATTAAAGGATGAAACGGTTGAGTCAAACTGCACTTCTGAAATGAGCTCAATAAAAAGAAGCATTGAGGCTAAAAGTGCATCACATTCTCCTGGAACTAAAATGCATAAATCACAGAAATCAGTGATGAAGGCATCCAGAGACAAGTTGTGTTCAGAAATGGAAAGGAAGGGACAAATTGCAGATGAGCCCAGTAGGTTATGTTAATAATTTTTCTTAAATTTAATGGAAACTACAATTAGTTCCTCTGCTTGATTCAAAAATTATGATTCAGAAAGCGATTCTATTCCTGTCCAAGGAGGCAATGGGGTTGCAAGCATGGGAATCATGAAGATGATTGGTCTACGGAAGTCATCAAAGCTTGGTAAGAGCGAAACCACAGAAGTTGGTGAACGTCAAAAGAAATTAAAGGTTGGTTTTCCATCTATGTCGGTATGGAATAGTGCCTCCTGGTGTTTTATTAAATGGGTCCCTGATTTGTTTTTGTTCTTGAGATAAAAATGGAAGCTCTTATTGGCGGTTTTGGATTGCATTCTCAGATGTTATTCCCTTATGAAGAATTTGTGAAGTTATTTCGGTATGAAGTATTTGACTTGTCACCAAGAGGCCTAATAAATTGTGGCAACAGGTATCATAAAAATCCTTCTGTTTAACTTCCTCCATCAAGCTTAGAAGGAAAAGAATAAAAGAAAGAGCATAAATTGAATGATAAATATGTTAACCCTTTTGACAAAGAAGTTCTAGAGGCCAATGCGCCTTTCCTATTATACCAAAGCTCCTAACTGGTTTTCTGCTCGTAAAAATGAAGTGCAATTATTATTTTGGAAATGAGAAGACATCAGTTGCTTATGGTGATGGTGTCAAACCTGTGGGGTTAAGTTACCACCGTTACGCTCTGCATCTTTACTGGATAATACTAGAAAATAAAGTTCATTTCTTCTTGCGTATAACAACACACCAAGCCTTTCTTGCATATAAAAAAAAATTGAATTAGTATTAACTGTTTTTGTATTATTAGTAACAACAGATGCTATTTAAATTTGTTTATGCTGTTTTCATTGACAATTACTTTATTTCTTCACTGTTGCAGTTGTTATGCTAATGCTGTGTTGCAGTGCCTGACCTTCACAAAGCCTTTGACAATTTATTTGCTTCGGGGATCACATTCTAGAGCCTGTACTTTTAGTTTTCTCACATTTCCTCTTGTTAGTGGTGATTCTAGCAAATGATGTGTTTGCTTACTGCTTGTATTACATGCTTGTCCTATTCATGAATGCTAGGTCGCATGAAAGAGTGGTGTCTTATGTGTGAACTAGAGCAACATGTTATGATGTTAAGAGAGAGTGGGGGCCCTTTATCTCCTGGCAGAATTCTCTCACATATGCGAAGTCTTAATCGCCAGATTGGTGATGGAAGTCAGGAAGATGCACATGAATTTTTAAGGTTTGTCAATTCTCAAGATTTAATGCTGGGATCTCACTTTCTCTATGTATGTATACACCAGTCTATTCTCCTCTCTTATCATTGTCCATAAATCTGCTTGAAGGAAATGAATTCAGGCTTCTGAACTGAGGTGGTATACTGGAAATTATGCACATTTATTAGAATTTTTTAATTCCTATCGGTATACTTTGTTATCCAGGCTTCTGGTTACCTCAATGCAATCTATATGTTTGGAGGGCTTAGGTGGAGAAAATGTTGTTGATCCCCGACTGCAGGAAACAACCTTTATACAACACACTTTCAGGGGTCGCCTTAAATCGAAGGTATTTGTTGGTTGTGGGCACTCTTACAATACATATGTAGTTTGATTGTGAGATATCCTTTTCATGCAGCTGTCTTTTACCCACACCAATAATTACTTTGTTGACCTCATTGCAAGCAGGTCAAATGTTTGAGATGTCATCATGAATCAGAACGATATGAAAACATTATGGATCTTACGTTGGAAATATTTGGTTGGGTGGAGTCATTGGAAGATGCACTCACTCAGTTTACAACCCCTGAAGATTTGGATGGAGAAAACATGTACAGATGTGGAAGGTGTGGATCTTATATATGATGTTGCAGTCCTACTCAATGTTGAAAGATAATTTAGGTTCTGTGGTTTAAGCCAACTAACTAACTCTTCATACATTTTAATAAAAAGATGTGCTGCATATGTGAGAGCTCGGAAGCAGTTGAGCATACATGAGGCACCAAATATCTTGACAATTGTTTTGAAGAGATTTCAGGTATCCATTCAATTATCTACTAAAAGATAGTGTGGGTGAGGTCTTTGTCTTCATTTATAGTTCTTGTTTGCTAAGACATTAAATGTATGATTGTTTTACTGACCAACAGATTAATAGTTTGACATGACTCCATTGTGTACAAACTCCAAGTCTCTTGATAACAGCCTAAACAATGCCTTGTTATAGAAAGATTGCAAATAGCTCTTCCGTTCGTTGTGGTTGTTGCCAGCACTGGTTTCTTAAAAGTGATCATTCTGCTACCTAATGTTTGTCATGTAATGTTTGGTTTTGATCCTTTTCATTGCTTTCACCTTTCAAACCATTGGGCCTTTTGTCTGTTATACTTCTGTACAACCAAGGGGATTCTATGATTGTGGCTTCTCCATGCAGCTGTCTTTGTATGTTTTTTCAACTTTAATGTTACTCAGCTGTTGCTAGATTCTTCACGTCTGTTTTACTTTTGTAGGAGGGCAGTTATGGCAAGATAAATAAGAGTATCACTTTTCCCGACATGCTAGATATGGTCCCATTTATGACTGGGACTGATGATATTCCCCCATTGTACTTGCTTTATGCTGTTGTTGTACATTTGGATACACTGAATGCATCTTTTTCTGGGCATTACGTCTCATATGTGAAAGATCTGCAAGACAATTGGCTCAGAATAGACGACACTGAGGTAAATTAGCTCAGTCTTCTCGTTAGCTTGATGATTCATACTAATGTCAATCACTTTATATGCCTTGTCTTTTCCACATTGTTATTTTCCTTTGTGGATTTGTTTGTTGAAAGTTGAAGTTCAACAAACTATCTAAAGTGATTTTCTTAAATGAAGTCTGCGGATTGCTGTTTCTGATTCCTGAGAAATTATCTCTGAGGAGCAGGATATTTGGTCCTTTCTAGTGATTTTTTTGAAGAGATGCCTGGAGGAAACTTTATGAGCATGTTCATGTGGCATCTGAATGCAGCTCAGAACTGGTGTGAAGTGTCTCCCTTATCAAAAATGACGTAGTGAAACCTAATGCTAACTTGACCATCATGAGAAATTGAGTTATGCGGTATAAAGTACTTGTAGCATTGGTAATGTTATTATAAATTAACATTTAAGAAAATTTTAGCGCTGTTAGTTGTGGGTCCCAAGCATTTTTAGTTATTTTTATTTATTTAAATGAAGGAAATGTTATTATAAATTATATAATATATTATGAACTTTTATTTTTGCACTATATATTTAATTATTATACATTTATTTATTTAATAACATACATCCTGGTCCAACTGTTAACCCTTGAACTTCTCTCCTTTCTAGTTTGATACCCAGTTTGGTTTTCAAAACATTGCTAATTACTTACCATCAATCTTGACATTTTACATAAAATTTCCCATAAAATGACAAATTGTAACAGCGGGTGCTTTTGTGGATATGCTGATCTTTTTGCTTCAAATGGATCTGGCTTTCATGTACTTTAGGTGCATGTGGGGGGATCTGTTGGTTTCTCATTTAGGCATTATAATCTTTTTTCACAGTTAATTAAAGTTCTGTTTTTGCCTTTCTGATGAAATCAGATTATCAACCTCATATTATGCCTGGCAGGTTCTGCCGGTTCCAATTAGCCAAGTGATGTCAGAAGGAGCTTATATCCTGTTTTACATGAGGTAAGCTTGTCATTCTGAATTAGAGTTGATCTCTTTTTCCAACTGTTTGTTTAACATTAATTTGATCATACAAAATAGGACCATTTGAAGCTGGAATTTTGAGTGAACGAAACGATGTTGGTTTGTAAAATTACTGAAACAGTAGCAGGTTAAAAATAATTACCGATCTAGTACTGGGGTTGCCATACCAGCTGCCCGTGCAAAGCATAAACGCACTTGCCACGTGCGTGTATTGTGCGTTCGATAACAACACTTGTCAAGTGCTGTTATTGTTATCAGTAAACACGCTAGCCAAGTGCGTTTATTGATGGAAACAATAATAGCACTTACCTAGTGCGATTTTGCCTTTGGCACTGCCGTGCAAGGGAACCTGCTTGCATGACAATTCTAATAGTAGATTGGTAATTATTTTCTGCCCGGTACTGTTTCTGCAAATCTTTTTGAAAGAATATTAATTCACAAAAAACTCTAATTTTTGTCTGAAGGCATTGAAGGAACCTTGCTGGTTGAATATGGACCTAGGTTTCTGCAATGCAAACAATTCTTAATCTTTCGATGTCTGTAGGTCATCCCCTCGCCCTGCTAGATCATGTTCTGGAAAACAAAGCTGGCTTCAAACCTCTGGGTATGTAAGGCACTGCACATCCAAAAGTCAGAAGCCTTCGAGACCTGGGCAAAGCAAATCCAGCAGCCAATTTGTTGGCTCAGAGCCTTTGTTGGATCTTAGAAGGGTGAATAGACATAGACCACCAAGCATGGAGTTTTCAGACGCGACCTCGAGCGACTGGTCCATTTTTACAAGTTCTGATGAAGCATCCTTCACCACTGAGAGTACCCGAGACTCTTTCAGCACCGTAGATTATGCTGATGCCTGCAACACCGATCCAGTCTCCTCAATCTTTGACACCGTATATGTGCCAGAATACTCATCTCATAGAACCATCTCCTGTCGAATGTTTTCAAGCAGTAAGCCGCAGACCAGATTCGCTCTGGAGGGGAAGGGCATGGTGTTGGACTCCTACCTCTCGGCGCAACCTCTTGACAGGGTCCAGAGGGGAGAGTATCTCAAAGAGGTAACTCCTACGACTGAAACTTTCCTGTCAGATGTTAACTATGGCTTTGGAGGTCACCTGAAAGACGATACTAACCGAACTTTCAGCCCCTGTGTACTATAATCTTCGGGGGTTAGGTGGTAGGTAGATGGGGACAATCCATGCCTCCTCTTAGTTCTAGTTTTCAATGCTCTGTTGAATGGAGGAGGCAGGCACATTAATCAACATTTCAAACTGAAGGAGAATGAATTTTCTTGTTCAGTTGGGTGCCATTTTACATTGGACAACTTATAAAAACCTTGTCAATATTAAAAATTCATCCAAGTGTCAATTTTATTTGAAAATATTCTAGCAGTATCCATCTCTTCAATCTGTGTAGTATTCTATCTTTTGAAGTCTTGGGGGGGGGGGGGGGGGGGGGGGGGGGTCTTCATTGGCAATAGAAGAAGATGAATTGAAGAAACATCTATTTGGTGCAAAGGCACTGGTCTTTCCTAACTTGCTGTTTTCTACTATGGCAAATGCAGCTCTTATTTCATATATACCCAACCCATGTTCTCATATGCTCATCTTCATCTAACTGAAGGATTTTGGTTGAGGGACTAGATGGGTTTTCTCCTAAATCTTTCATCTTTGTTATAGATTGCTCGCTTTGCTATAGATTAGTCGAGTTACGCAACCTTTTCTGAATATCGAAGCCCTGACCTTTTGGTCACAAAGAAGCAATTTGACCCTTTTTGTTGGAGGAGAGAGGTTGAATGAAATCATTCTTCAAAACTACAAGTTACAAGAAAGAAATGTAATGCATTACCAACTGAAAATTTGTATTGAATCTTAGCAATTTCAAGGCCAAACAAGAGAATGAAATAAACAAGTTTAAATTTTAGGGTACAAACACAAGCCAGTAACGAGATGGGTGCCAGATACATTGCGGCTAAAGAAAAACCCTCAATTGGCGGCGGCCCGGAAGAACTCAAGAGCTTCACCATTTTTCAAGCCGGTGGAGAGACGAATTTTTCTATATTCTTCAAAGGTGAACGGCCGGTAGAGGGCAGGGTGGCCGGAATCCACCATTTCCGGTGGCGCTTGCACGGCCTCCTCCATTGGCCCGACCACAAAGAGAGTAATCGAAAACCGGGTTGACGGCTCTTTGCATTGCACCCGGTGCTTCACGTTGTGCAGTCTCCCGTTGCTCCACACCTTGTCGACCCACCCATTCATCAAGAAGGATACGAGTTAAGAGGGAGATAGTGTAGAGTTTGTCTGT
Source organism: Diospyros lotus (assembly GCF_014633365.1). Lineage (NCBI taxonomy): Eukaryota > Viridiplantae > Streptophyta > Magnoliopsida > Ericales > Ebenaceae > Diospyros > Diospyros lotus. Next base: position 31,776,653 of record NC_068352.1, read on the forward strand.
ACACGATAAGATCAGGAGTTCGGATCGGGGTTACCTTAGCGAGGTCCCCGAGGTTGATGAAGAGGCTGCCGGGCAAGGGGTCGACGGCCATAAACTCGCCAGAGTCCTTGGCGGCCAGCTCAAGGCCACCAACCTTGTCATCTTCTTGTAAAATGGTGAGAAATCCCAAGTCTGTGTGGATTCTGACTCCAGTTTCTCCTAGGGTTTGGGGAGTGAAGTGGTATTTGTTAAGCCAGAATTGGCATGCCCAGCCATTGCATAAATCACTGCCCAGCCCCAAGCTTTCCGCTAGCTTCTTCCCAATGTCCAGGGCCAGTTCATGGGTGGCCTGGAAGTACTTCTTTATTGTCTCCCTGCAACAGATTTAGGGTCCTCTAATCAAGGTCCAACACTAACAAAATCTATGGGGGATCAAAGAAGCTCTGCCCACTGAATTAATACAGAACTTCCCCAACCATCTACACATACGAGTTGAAGCCAAGTACCTTTGCTGGGAAGAAGCATCAAGCCGAGAGCAGAAATCATCCACCACCGGACCGCCATTACCGGCGGTGTCGTAAAACCCTAAGCCCTCAAAGAAAGGATTCACATTGCTCGGAGGTATGTACCCTTCAAAAATGTCGGTGCCATTGCGCCGTTTGGTCGCCGGCGGAAGCTCGTGAAGAGACTCCGCCACCAGCTTGATCTCGCCCATCAAGCCTGCGGGAACACCATGGTTGATGACTCTGAAACAGCCCCATTCTTCGCAGGCTCGGATCAGCTTCTCGGCCTCCTCCGGAAAGTTCTGCAAGTCGATCACCGGAACGCCGCCACCTCCGTGATCCATAAGCCAATAATCAATTCCCCACAGATTCAGCTCTTTCTTGGGCTTAGCTTTTTGGAGAGTGATTCAAAGTGTCAATCGCTGGAAAGGGAGAGGAATCAATTAGGGTTCTTAAGATTGATGCATTCGCCTTCTTGGGTGCACAAAACGACAACATATCCCAAAACAAAACAGAGTACTGCCAAGGCGCTCTTTTTGTTTTTAAATTCTTGTCTTTATTTTTAAGTGCCTCTTCAATAATTGTGAGCCATTAAATAGAAATAATTGAATTAAATAAGTTAAAATTGTTGATTCGGTTGGGTTCAAATGATATCTCAGTCTTGTTCGGTTAAATTTGATAATTTCGATTATTTCGTTTTTCGTATTAAAAAAATTAAAATATAAAAAATAATATTATTTTTATATTTTGTTATTTTTATTTTTTAGATTAATTCAGTCTTTTTATTTTTTTAATTTAAAAATTTATTCGATTAGTTCGATTCAATTAATTGAAATTCAATTCAATTCAATATAAGGACTGAAAATTGATTGAACTCAAAATATGAATAAAAAATTAAATTGAATTGAATTTCAATTAATCAATCAGAACTAAAATTTAAATACTCCTAATTATATTGTTGCATGTACCCAACGGCCAAATTCAAAATAAAATAAAATAAAAAACAAGAGGTACAACTGTACCAAAGGCAAGGCAAAGAAGTGATTATATATTTAATTAATATATAAAATTGTACTGTCACATGCCTTAAGTGCGATCATCGCTAGTACGTACACAACCGACCTTAGCCATATAATTAAGAAAATAATAAGTTATGTGACACTATTGGTAGATTATATAATATCATTGCCCTTCTATAGTTGGTTGATAATTAAAATAAACATAAAAATAAATAATAACAAGGTGGATAAGTATAGAAACACAAGCAAAAAAAAAAAAAACAAAGATAATGGAATAAAATTATTAAACATTGAACCTTCCATTACTCCATATATTTACATTAAAATTGTTACGTTGTTCCCATCGACAATATAACACGAAAATTTTGAGAGGTGTGTGGGTCCATGGTGTGGTGGGGCTTATACACCATCCCTTGGTAGCTCACGTCAGACAACATATCAACCTTCATATCTACACAAAACATTTATTAAATATTATCAGTGTCATCACTACATTAGATTGATTGGAACACATTCACAAGTGTCTTTGTAAATTACTCCAAACCACCCCCCTCCCCAATTTTGTCATCATCTTGCAATATGGTAAAAAATTCAAGGTCTGTGTGTGTGTAATGTAACGCCAGTTGATCGAATATATTTAGAGGTTAAATAGTATAAATAGTTATTAAATTTTGCATTGAAATGTGAAAATATTTTTGGGTTTCAATTTAATATACAATTCCATAACTATTGTTAATTATCGTTAAAAAAACTTAACAAAATGTCGATGTTTTTTGTGCTTTAGTGCAAGGTTCAGTGACATTTTTATACTTTAGTGTAAAGTTTAATAATTTTTTTGTACTGTTGTGCTAAGTTCAGTGGCCATTTATACTGTTTAGTCGTCTATCTTGTTAGCCATGTTAACATCCCCTCAGTCTCTTTTAATGACAATTGACTGTGGTTATAGAATTGTATAGTAAATCGAAATTCAGTGATATTTTATCTACAAATTAAAATTCAGTAATCTTTTTATACGTAATTACAAAGTCTAATTACCATTTATGCTATTTAATCCATATTAGGAGTGTAATTGTATTTATTCGTTCTTATTTGACCAAGAATTCTTATAATTAATTTTTTTTCTTTTAAATGAGTTGATGTAGATATAATGTCAAAAAAATAAAATTATTTATTCATTTTTAGTTGATATGATATGCAACAACAGTTACATGTCATTACATGTCACTATCGTCGTCGCCATCACAATCACAATCACCATCATCATCACCATCGTGATCGCGATTGCGGTGGTTATCTTTCTCTTCCTGTCTCTCTTTCCTCCTTTCTTCCTATAACTAGAGATTCATTTACGGGTATGAATTCGCTTGCCTTAGATGGATTTGTCCGAGGCGGGTGACAAAAACAAAAATTGAATTGTTACACTTAAGAGGTTCTGAGATTCAAACCTTATTGGTACCTGAAGGGACACCCTGCAAAGACTTACAAAATCAGTCAAAGCACCAACATCTAGACTTTTATTTTAAAAGGGGCCAACCACTTACGTCTCTCTCTTCTCCCCAATGGTCCCTTTACTTTATTTATTTAAAAAAACAAAGGAATACATTATTTTGCTGAAAAAATTAAATTTAAATAAAATAATATTTATTTGATGTGAATAAAATATAAGAGAGAGAAAGGGATAGGGACATGGACAGGGGCCCATTGGGGGTGAAACCCACATATCCACCCTCTCCTCCTATCTATTTTTGTCGAGTGAGATATCATTTTTCTTTATTATTATTAGTAATTAATGTTGTTGCAATGTCAATAAAATATTATTTAGTCTTATTTAAAGTATTAAATAGTAGTTTTATTGTACAAATTAAATGGTTGGACCACATAAATTGAGATTCACATTAATAAGTCGTGAGTTTGATTTTTTTATCCTGTACAGTAAAACAAAACATCCACTTATGATACATCCACTTGTGATTTACTTTCTTTATTAAAATCGAGGACACAAACGATAGAGGTTACGCAAGGATGATCATCTCAAAATAAAGTCACATCACTTTAAAATTTTAATACTAGTAGTTGAGCTTGCAAGAAAATAAGGAGAGGCTGGGTCCTTGATTTGATCTTTGAGGCTCAAGTTAATGAAAAACAAATGGTTATAACTCCATTAAGTTAAGACTTGAAAATGAACTTAAGGTTAGATACCGTGTTTAGGAGAGAGTCCTTGCTTTTGGTGACTAGAGGTGAAGTATTCTAAGTGGGCTCCAAAATTTCCAATCCCATGTCTCATGGGTTTGAGGAGGATTTCTCCAACTAAATAAGAATGGGATTGGATTCTCTCCATTTGTCCTGAATTCTTTGGGATTTAAATTTAGGTTTTTATCATAAGACTTAAAAAGTTGTTAAAATTAAGATTTTAAGTGGAATCGAAAAATGATTCATAAAATCGAATCGTAAACTTAGATATAAAATTTTAAAAATAATTAAAATACCCCTTAATCTATGTAAATATATATTCTGAATGACATAATTTTATAAAAATTAATTAATATTACTTAATAATATGACTATTACAATTTATAATCGTATTCTTTATGAATAAAATAAATATATATATGTATTTCAAAATAACTTCATCTATCGATTTTAAAAATATTAAATAATATAAAATTTCCAAATATTAAATTCATCATTCATTTATAATCAAACTTTTAAATATTAATTTATATATAATGTAAATCAGAGTTTGTTGAGTTTACTATTGAATTTACGGTATTAAATCATGAGTCAACTCTGATTTTATAAAAAATTAAGATTATAAGCCAGTTGATTAGTTTAAAATTATATGACTCTTAAACTCATATGAATTGTCTGACCAATTTAACAACAATATTAAGACTAACAGTCAAACTTATCTCTTGGTGTTAGTTAGAAGAAACGTGTATCCCAAGGCTTAAGATTCAAACATGCCACAAATTCAAATTAATTTTCTTAGAGAAGCATTTTAATAATTTTGCAGTGTCACATCACACGGTACATTTGGAAGTCACTGTCCGAGGGAAAATGGAAATATTTAGGTCTAACATTTGAGGGTTCACACAGTTCAATTGCTTTGCCAAGAAAGAGAATGTGACTTTTGACTATAGGTGTCAAAAGGGCCGGCCCGGCCCGGTCCGGTCCGGCCCGAGTCGGCCCACGGGCTTTTTAAACGGGCCGGGCCGGCCCTTTTACTAAAAGGGCCGGGCCGGGGCCGGCCCTTTTACTAAAAGGGCCGGGCCGGGACCGGGCCCTTTTATCATTGATAGGGCCCGGCCCGGCCCACGGCCCCCCCAACAAAGGGGCCGGGCTGGGCCGGGCCGGGCCAGCCCGTGGGCTAGAGGGCCGGCCCGGGCCCGGTGGGCCCGGCCCTTTTTTTTTCTTTTTTTTTAAATATTTTTTTTAAAAATAATACATATAATATATACATATATAAAAATTAATTTGTTTCTTTTTAAAATATTTTCTATCTTAATTCTTAAGTTTTAAATATTATTTCATTAATTTATATGCCTTATAATTTTTCTTGTGAATTGATATGAAAAATAATGTACATATAAAAAGGAGAATGTTTATTTATAATTTAAATATATAAAAAATTTAACTTAAAAATTTTAAATAAATTAATTGATGGTTATTATTTATATATATTGCGAAATTAAATTTTTTAATATCCAATATCAATAATTACTAAATAATAACAAAATTAAAAAAAAAATGAGTAAGAGCCTTCCTGGCCCATAAGGGCCCAACGGGCCACGGGCCGGGCCGGGCCGTGGGCCCATTTTCTTTGGCCCAGCCCGGCCCCCAATGGGGGCCGGGCCGGGCCCGGCCCATATGAACAGTAACGGGCCGGGCCAAAGCCCGGCCCGTCATGGGCTGGGCCGGGCGGCCCGCGGGCCGCCCGGCCCTTTTGACACCTCTACTTTTGACTAAGCTTTCAATCCACGTTTTTGTATATGATATTAGCAGCCATGCATGCACGGTGCACTTTTTTTTTTTTCTTTTTTTATATAATTTTTTATTAAAATATATTACATATATTGATCTCGAATTTTATAATTTTATCTTCTTTTGGAGTCTCTTCAAACATCACTCAATAAACCCAAACACATCAAATCCATAAAAGCGAATTCTTTATTCTTTTTTTTTTTATTTCTATCATGCATGCATGTAAACAAAAAACATATTGGTTTCATGCTTTGATGCGCACTCGCTCGATAGCCCCCGTAGGCGATTTTGTGGTAATTCTTAGCATTCGATACTCTTCAAATTCTATAGGCTTGAATAGTTGTGGATGTTTGTCGTCCACAAATTCATCGGCCGTTCCAAGTGCTTTGTCTTTGGGCCCTAAAACAAACAAAGCAATCGACAATCGTACTGATCCTTCGTAACATTGCACTCGGTGCTTCACTCCATGGAGCATTCCGTTACTCCATATCTACACAACACAAGTTCATCAAGCATTAATATCATGGGTATAAGATATAAGTCGACAATATTAAACACATAATTACCAAGAAATCGTGACAAATGAAGTTGGTTACCGTAGCGAAGTCGCCGAGGTTGACAACAAAGGAGCCCGGGAGTGGATCGACCGGAACAAATTGGCCAGTCTCCTTGTGGACAGCTTCAAGGCCCCCAATTTTGTCATCATCTTGCAATATGGTAAGGAATCCGGGGTCTGTGTGCAGTATAGCACCAGTCGACCCGACATATTCAGGGGTGTAACTATATTTGTTCATTCTGACTTGACATGCCCATCCATCATCGAATAGATCTCCATATAACCCTAGCCCTTGGAGTAACCTTCTGCCCATCTCCAACCCCAGTTCGTATATGGCCTTGGAATATTTTGTTATGACATCTCTGCATGGAACCCATAGATATACATGTTTATATATATATATGTATATATACATGGATGCATATTGAGTAAATACCGAGAGAGAGAGAGAGAGAGAGAGAGAGAGACCTGTGATGAGGATGAGAGACGCCGAGCTGACGAAAGAAGTTAAGGAGAGAATCAGGATGAGCCATGTCATGGCAAGCCAAGCTCTCGAAGACGGGGCTGGCCTTGTTGGGTGGGGTGTAGCCCTTGCCATCCACCGGGTCCCAGTTTCTGAGCTTCGTCTCCATTGGCAGGTCAAGCAGACACCTGGAAACCGCTTTCATCTCCATCATCAAATCCAGGGGAACGCCGTGGTTCACCACCCTGAAGCAGCCCCACTCCTTGCACGCCGCCATTAGCTTCTCTGTCTCCGCCGGAAAATCCCCCATGTCGATCACCGGAATAACACAGTTATAAGAACCACCCATTTTTGTCTCCTCCTTCACCATTCTCCCCCCCAATTAATTAATCTCTACCTCTCTCTCTGTCTCTGTCTCTCTGTATTCAGTTTCTCTGATGCTTTGAGACCCATCGCCGGCCATGCCATGGCTGTCCTTATATAGATGTCCGCAACGTCTGACTGTGGGCTGAGGAGGCTCTCTGCAATTAAAATCGAAAATTTGGAGAAATTAATGTATTCAAACCCATAAATTCTTTGCTTACGCCGTAGATTTCTCCATGTGCGTCAGCTCGTAAACTTTGACAAAATTTCCTTGTCAGGTTTGGTATATGGTGCCCCACCCCCATGCCTGTTGTCGTTTCCTTCACTGGAGAATACATATTACGTATTTGACTGGCTCGGTTTAATTTTTTTTTTATATAAACTACCATTTAAATAAATTTTGGTCGAATTATATTTTTTTTGAATATATAAAGCCATTTTTAATTAGGATCCCATTTCGGAACCAATATTATTTATAATCATCGCATTCATATATATGTTAGTCTAATTGGGTTTTGGAGTCACTATGTCTACCCTAATTGGGTTTTATAATCGTCAGCATATTATTAGCTGTCACGTGTATATATAGAAATGTTATTTGAATATATTTAATTATAATATTTTTGATAATAATATATTATATATTTATATTGATGTGATATAAACGTGTAGGTGTTTGCATTTGAATTGGATTTTCTAGTCAGTGTTTTCTAGAAGTGGGAGGGAGGGAGTTTTGAGTATAAAGTCGTAGGCACCCACCCCACCACTGACCACCCAGAAGGGCATGGACTGCCAGCTAGCCAGCCACATACTTGGAATAAAAAAATATAATAATAAAATTAAAAATTCTATATTGGCTGGTAAAGTAAATTAAAAAAAATAAAAAAGTACAATCTTATATGCCATGTTTGAAAAGTTGGCCCTCCTTGTTGAAAATCTTTATGGATGATGAAAGATGCAATCAAAAACATAAAATGATTTTATGTGTTTTTTTATCGATTACTTTGATTTTTTTTTTAATTTTTTTGAATTCGTTCGGTTTAATCAATTCACTTCGCTTTATATTATTTAGATTCAATTTTTTCGATTATCAATTAGTTCGATTTTTTAAATTAATCAATCGATTCGATTCTATTTTATTTCTCAATTCAATTTAATTGATTAATAAATTTTGTTCAATCCACTAATTGAATTGACCGTTTTCACACTCTTAGATATAAATATTTTAAAAAAATTATAACTTATAAATAAAATTATGTAACGTAAATAGTTAAATTTAATGCTCTAAGTGAACTTGGTCAGTGATGATATAATATGTGGGTGGGCCCGGGCCCTTTTGTCTTACTAATTTGAATAATTTTGGGTGGGCCCTATCAACATTTTGGTTGTTTGCCATGGAATTGGGATGCCCCATCATGCACTATCTCGGGCCGAAAGAATCTCCCTAAATCTTGTCTAGTTCTTCTTCCATTATTGCAGCCCAAAGAAAGGTTAGGGCCCCCAATAGGGATGGGCTGGGCCTGGCCACACCTCACAGGGCCCAGATGAAAGTATAAAATAAAACACTTCTCTATGATTGAAGAATATGTTTTGAAGTATTCTTGAAAAATAGATCGGACAGTCGAATAAATAATATATCGGTGTTAATTTAGTAGGTTGTGAATTTAATCATCACACTGTCAAGAGCCAAATGCTCAACCTATGATTACCTTTCTTGATATAATAAAAAATACAAGCACCGGGGGCCGCGCAAAGGACGATCATTACAAGAATATATCATCAAGTATCATCACCTTGCGCAGTAAGGCAAAAGTTTTATACTTGTGATTTACTTTTTTTATTGAAATTGAAGACATGAGCGGTGGAGATAGCGCAAAGGCAATTATCCAAAGAATGTCATTAAGTGACAACAAATATATATGAAAAAGATTACAAAATTTCTACAAAATCAAAACCCCAAACCTTAAATGTTCTTTTACAATTAAGATTAATTTGAAATTTACTATTCATTATACTATTAATTAATAGTAAATTAATATATTAAACATAGGCTAAATTATACTATTAATTCTTGAACTTTACATTAATTTAATTTTTATTGTCACAACCACAACATATTAATTTTTGATATAATTGAGTTCTTTTTTTATTTTTTATTAAAATTTTATTTTATTAACATAAATCAACGTAATATATATTAATATAAAATGAGTTTAGTGAATGTCGACGTGACAAAATTAAAATGCAATAATTAATTTATCATGAAATACAAAATTTAATAATTTAAAATATAATTTACCCATTAAACATACCTGGGCATGCTTCTGTCATGATATGTGCTAGGTTCAGAATGATCGGATAGAAGACCATCTTTTGTTGCTATCTCTTAAAGTCCTTACCATTGAATTGGTGGAACTTTTCCACATAGGGAGTTGCCTTGATCACCATTGGTCCCATGACTATAGTTGGGGTAGGAATCGAAGTCGAGGCAACAACAGTGTTAGTAGCAGTGGCATGGGGGTTGAGGTTAGTCATACAATCTTGCTTTCAAAATGTTGATTTATGGCTAGGTTCGTAACAATTACAAAATATATATATCAATTATAACAAACAATAACTAACTAACCCCAAGATTGCAACAATATTTAATGCAATTATTGAAACTGCATAAGCACTCTCTCAATATTATAAATATTAGCAGCAACTTTAAGATCAAGGGACTACAAATCGGTGACTAAAACGAGGTTGACGGCAATTGAAACAGCTAGATCGAAGAGACAAAATAGACCGAGTTGCGTCTTAACGTTGTCTTGAAAGCAAGATCGCCCTGCAACTGACAATGCTTGGATGACGTGCCCTAACCTAAATGGTATCATTAAACCTAAATATGGCGAAAGGTTCAGCAGGATAAAATGGTCTCTCCAATTGAATGACGGCCTCAAACGATTGGAATTGACAAAACTGAATAAAGGAACTTGCTCTCTGAGATAAACGTGGATACAAGATGGAACTAGAGAATGTTGGAATGCTTGGATGATCAAGAATGAGACTCTGACAACCTTTTATAGCTATATAAGAGCCTATCAACAACCACAAATTCAATACAACACTTAAATGGTATCATTAAACCCATTAAAAATTGTGACTCTTGGAGCAAATGAAAAGCCTCATATTTAATTCAAAAAAGGCTTAATGCATTTTTCAGTCCCTAGACTAATAAAAAAAATAGCTTTAAGGATATCAACTAAATTGTACTCACTATTGATCCTTGGCCAAAATAATTTTATACACTTTTAGTCATTGGCTTAACCTACGTTAATTGAGATGTTAACTTTGCCTCGTCACGCTGCCACGTCATTGACACGTCACTCCTCAACATTGCCACGTCACCACGGCTTAATGCATTTTTTAGTCCCTAAACTAATAAAAAAATAATTTTAAGGATATCAACTAAATTGTGTTCACTATTTATTTCTGGATAAAATAATTTTATACATTTTTAGTCCATAACTTAACTGACATTAACTTTTCCTTGTTATACTATCACATCACTATTATGTCACTTATAATATTCACATCTATTGTCCATATTTTTATACATATATAAAAAAAAAAAACGTTTCCACGGTTGGGCTCCCCAACCATGGCCATGGGGAGGTTGGGTTCCTCAATCCAGTCGTGGTTGGGACCAGGAATCTAGTGATCAGATGATTGATCGCCATAGCTATTGACTGTTGGGGGTTAGGGAACCCTAAAACCTTGGTCCCTGACCCCATCCATTCTCTGACCATTGGGTTTAGGATCCTCGACCCCCAACTATTTTGAGATGATCAATATTGATTGAATCAACGACGACGAACACAAAGATAAAAATGATCCAAAATGAGGAGAGAGGGAGAAGGGAGAAAAAGGGCTCCCATAATTGCCGGCAGCCAGGGGTGGCAATACGAGTACGTACAATCCTGATATGTGTTATCTTCGCCAGCAAAGTCAGTTTCATTATATATATATATATATATGATGAATATATTAAATTAATATAACAGCTCCTCCACCAAGTATGGAACGAACTAACAGAGACAGAGACATCACAAGCAACGCAAACAACGCCCCCTCCCCTCCGTACACGCGTGTTGAAAATTTCGTGATTGATATATATATATATATATTATATATAGTACGCAGTGGGATGACGAATGAAGCGCAGGCCTTGTACATGGCGTGATGGTGTCAGCAGGGCGGGCTCAACCACCAATTTAGTGGCATTATTATGCGAAAAAGTTTGTGGAGGTCTTTAGTATTATTTTTTTATAAAAAAAATAAATATTATATTATTTTAGTTTTTCTATTATTTTATTAAATTAAAAAAATTAAAATTTAATTAATTACAAAATACGATAATATTTTAACGATAATATATTTTTAACTAAAATATAATATATGAGAGATCAAAAAAAAAAAAATCAAACAAATAAAAAAATTGGAAAAAGAAAATTGAGAATAGTGAAATTGTTTGTAGGGCTATAATTGAAAGATTTATTATTAAAAATAAATTTATAGTCTTAAAGACTATAAAATATTTAAGAAGAAACAATAAAAATTGGATAGAGAAAATTGCAAACAATAAGAAAAGAGAACGTAAAAATTATGAAGAGAAAATGGAAAAGATAAAACGTTATAAATTGATTATTGGATTGGGTGTTTGTGAAAATTTAGACTAAAAGTTGAATTTTATTTTAGGTTAAGTTTTTTAATAAAATATTTATTATTAAAAAAATAAAAAATATATATAAATTATAAAATTTTGGAGTCTTTGTAAATGTGGAACCTTAGGCCGCCTAGATGATTTAATGGTCAAGTCGACTCTGGGTGTCAGTGGTGAAAAGGCAACTTGCTCCCCACTTTCTGCTAGAGGGGTGAAATAGATTGAGCAGCGCGCGGGGAAGGGAGGTGTGACTACTAATTTTTGTGCGATTGACGTTGGTGGGAGCGATGACAATGCAAATAGCTGTGGCGGGAGAGAGAGAGAGAGAGTAAGTGAAAATGAAGTGGGGTGAATTCAAAAAATGATGAAAAAAATAAAAAACAATTTTTGGTAAAGCTTTCCCTAATGGATTTTGTACAAGTACCATTTTTCTTTAATTTGAATGTAATTTTGTATGTTTTCTATCGATTACTTCGATTTAATTAGTTCAGTTCAATTTATACAGTTTGATTTTGATTTTTTTGATAATCAGTTAGTTCAATTTTTTAAGTTAATCGATCAGTTCGATTTTATTTTGTTTATCGATTCAGTTCAATTGGTTAATGAATTTTGGTTGGTTCAATAATTAAACCGACTATTGCACACCCTAGGCACGGGTATAGATGAGAGAATTGGGATCTACCATCACTCAATTCGAACAATAGTTGTGTTTTCAATTAGTTCTTCTCAATTTCAAGGTCTTCTTAGCAATCTTTGAGTCTCTATACTCAATTTTGAGTTATATAATAATAATGTAATTAATAAGTAATTAATGAGATATTTAGTTTTTTAAAAATTACAACTTATGGATAAAATTATGTCATCTGAATAGTTAAATTTAATCTTTGAGTCTCTAAACAAGTTTTGGTAAGCAACGATATAATATGGACATGGGCTCGGGCTGGGGCCCGGGCCCTTTTGTCTTACTAATTTGAATAATTTTGGGTGGGCCCTACCAACATTTTGGTTGTTTGCCATGGAATTGGGATGCCCCATCATGCACTATCTCGGGCCGAAAGAATCTCCCTAAATCTTGTCTAGTTCTTCCATTATTGCAGCCCAAAGAGAGGTTAGGGCCCCCAATAGGGATGGGCTGGGCCTGGCCACACCATACAGGGCGCTCGACCCAACAACGGCCCAGATGAAAGTATAAAATAAAACACTTCTCTATGATGGAAGAATATGTCATCAAGTGACAACAAATATATATGAAAAAGATTACAAAATCTCCACTAAATCAAAACCTCAAACCCTAATCCTTAAATGTTCTTTTACAATTAAGAATAATTTGAAATTTACTATTCATTATACTATTAATTAATAGTAAATTAATATATTAAACATAGGCTAAATTATACTATTAATTCTTGAGATTTACATTAATTTATTTTTTATTGTCACAACCATAACATATTAATTTTTGTTATAATTCAGTTCTTTTTTTATTTTTCATTAAATTCTTATTTTATTAATAGAAGCTAACATAATATACATTAATATAAACTCAAAAATCACTTATTGTTAAAATTAACATAAATATTCCCACGATGAATTGTTTTTTGAGGTTTAATAAATTTTTATTAGCATAATTTGATGAAAAGTAAAATGAGTTTAGTGAGTATCAACTTGACAAAAATTAAAATACAATATTCAATTTGTTATAAAATATAAAATTTAATAATTAAAAATATAATCTTATTTTAATATATATTAAAGTAGGATAGTTTAGCAAAGTAATTTGCCAAATGGCAATTAATCATGATGAACTATTTTTCTTTCAAAACTTTCATTAAATTAAATATAGTGATTAATTAATTATTAAAGTGAAATAATTTATTATATTATATTTATTTATAAATATATTAATATTAAAAACCCCTACATTAGTCTTGAAAATGTAATATATCTTATTTACCATTAATGTACCTACCAGAAACTCATGCATTACATAGTAGTAATCCCGTTAAAAACTTGCATAGTTAAATGGATAGTAACTATGCATTAATTTTCTTCTATAGTTTTAAAAATATGAATTATTTTCCCTTCATTTTCAAGACTAATGCATGATTTTTCTATACTAATTATGATTTAAGATATCACATTTTTAAGTTTATAGATGAAAATTAATGCATAGTGAAAGAAAAATAAGTCAAAATTCATATTTTCAAAGTTTTGTTATTATTGCATAAATTAAATTTCAAGATAAAAAATTTAAAATTTCAAGAGAATTTAATTTTTAATTAACATTGAAAAACCATACTCCCTTACTTTTAGGAGTTTTAATTTATATTTATATTTATAATTTATAAATAAATATATGATATAATAAATAATTTTACTTTAATGATTAATTAATCACTACCTTTAATTTAATGCAAAACTAATGCATGGATTTTTCAATACTAATTAAGATTTAAGATATCATATTTTTAAGACTAATGCATTGATTTTTCAATGCTAATTAAGATTTAATATATCATATTTTCAAGATTATGCCAAAAAATTAATGCATCATGAAAGAAAAATAAGTCAAAATTCATATTTTCAATATTTTTATTATTATTGCAAAAATTAACTTTCAAGAGCAGAAATTAAAAATTTCAAGAAATTTTTTAATTAGCATTAGAAAACCTATGCATTGATAAAAGCCATGATTCCTTATGTTTAGGAGTTTTAATTTATATTTATAATTTATAAATAAATATATAATATAATAAATATTTTTACTTTAATAATTAATTAATTACTATCTTTAATTTAATATAAATATTTAATGATTTATTGTCTCAATGTAATAGCTTTATTTTGTGTATAAATAGGAAGTTCATGTTAAGATTTTTTATTTTTATAATACTATGTAATTTAATAAAAAAATTTAAAATAACTTTTTAAATTATGAATGAAAAAGTTGATTTTGTTAATCAAATCAACACACGGCATGGACATTGAAGGTTCAAGTCATAAGGTTTTGAGAGATTCCATGCTTTGAAAATAAGTCAAAAATTTATAACATTGAGATGGTTTTCCCGAATAAACAAGTTTTTTTTTTTCTTATAAATTTATTGTTAATTGTTTATATAGATTTTGCCATCAAAATTATAGGGCAGAAGGATTCATCCAACAATCAAATGTTCATTGGTTTGGTCTTTCAAAACATTGATTTGTGACAATTTTATATTTTGATACAATAATATGAAATACAAGACTACAAGTCAAAAGTACGTACAAACTAAATTTTATGCCAAAAATTATTGTTGTAGGTGCTATGGATGAAAGTTTTTTAATACAAAATTTTATTTTCAGATCATTTGCTAATATTTTGAGTGTAGTTGAATTTGACGAAAATAAATTATTTGGTAAGTTTAAAGTTGATTATGTAATTATTTATAGCTTTATAACTAATATTTTTTTCAATTTTATTAAAGATATAATTAGAGAAATCGTTAGTAAAGACAATGCTAAGTGTCAAGAATCTTGTGGAATGACAAGTAAGAAAAATTTTGAAACAAGAAAAAAATTAATTTTTTTGAAAAAAATTTATCAGGATATCTTTTGGCAATTCATAGAGGATGACTTTATTTATGTTATCTCTCCCTTTAACTTCACTGTCACTTTAATTCTATCAAACCCAAGATTACCTTTTATGTTCCAATATATTTTTGATTTGATAACATATGGTTAATGATTTATTGTTCTAATGTAAATTATGTAATAGCTTTTATTTTTATTATAATATTTATATATTATAAATTATATAACATATTAATAAAAGTGAACTTATGAGATTAGAATTACATAAGGTGAAGTTATTATAATTATAATATTTATATATTCATAATTATATAACATATTAATTGTTAAAAAATATGACAACTTACTTAATGTGTTAATTCTTTTTTAACACATTAAATGATAGATAATTAATTAAATTTAAATTTTGATAAAAGAATGATTATTAAAATAAAATAAAAAAACTATAGTCATCGGTCTTGTTAAAGTCATTTAAAATACTAAATTTAATTTTTATTTTAAATTGATAAATTTATTGTGATTACACCTCCCGTCTATTTAACACTAGTTTACCCATTAAACATCTATACTCTTACCAATTAGGAAGGTTGAATTTATTAAATTAAACAGCCATATATACCTTTCTTCTCTATCAAGCAGAACTAGAGTCAATTAACTTAATCATTGACTTAATCTTATATTAATTCTTCAACCACTTCACGAAGAAGTTTTTTATTTTATTTATTTTTATTTTTTTAGAGGTTGTCAACTAGGCTGTGACTGTAGCTTAGACTAAGTAAATTACATAAAAATTTAAATAGAATGATGCGTGACACTCATCTTCACCTAATAAAAATATTTAATGTAATTATAATATCTTGTCATAGTCATGTTATTGTTATATTAGATATCTTTTTACAAAATAAGGCAATTACAATTTTACAAAATAATTACGTCACGTTGATAAAATATCGTAATTGTATTAAATATTTTCTGATCGATGTCAAGCATAGGCCCTGGAAACTTCCTAATTAAAATTCCAAACATTAGTATGCATCATAGACTGTGACCTAAGAATTGCAATTAGTAGTTATTAACTCTCCTAATACGCATAATTAAAGCACTAATCCTTTTGTATAAAAGAGGAGTAACGATGATTATTTGTCACATATCATCCTATATAGATTTCAGAGAGTAGCCATGAAAGCGTATGCCATTGTTCTCATAGTCTGCGGCTCTGTGGCTGCCTTGATTATATTCTTGTGCTGTCTCTGCGGTGGTCGCCGGAAAAAGAAGCCCACTAAGCCCCCCGCCGCAGCAGCAGCAGCAAGGACCGTAACTCCGCCTATCCGGGAAGCTCGCCGAGACGTCGAGATAGGGGGGGTGGCCAAAAGCAGCACCGGGAAAGATGGCGGACTGATGGTTCTAGGAGGTGCTGCTGCTGCTATTGCGGTAGCAACTGTGGTCAGTAGCAGTGGTGGGTGTGGTGGTGGTGGTGGCGGCGGAGGCGGAGACGCCGGCGGCGGTGGAGGAGACGGCGGAGACGGAGGCGGGGGCGGGGGTTGCGGCGGCGGTTGTGGCGGCGGTTGTGGCGGAGGTTGTGGAGGTTGAATCTAAGTGGAGTTTCCATATCAAATGATCATATGTATGTATGGCTTGCTTGAAAATGCACTGAATAAGGTTCCTTTTTAGGGTTCGTTTATCTACTCTAATATATTAATATCAAGGGGTAAAGAAATGATTGCTTTATTCCTTTGTGATTAATGTTTCTTTTTCCTTTTGCGATTAAAAGTTCACAAAAATTTAGCTTATTTCCTTAAATCTCTCTATATATATACAAGAAAAAAATTATACTAAAATTGAAATGACAAAGTAAAGAGATATCGGTATGCACAAAACTTTTAAAATAACAATATTATAGCATCTAACTATACTGTAATAATTAAATGCATTAGTATTTACAAATTATATCTCGACACCTTCTCGATAAAAATTCTATAATGTCATTGGAAAAAAAAGGAGAAAAAGAATGAAAATATGTATTGATTAATATGAAATATCCTTTGCCATATAACCATTCAATAAGCTTGGAGTAAGATGAAGACATTAAACATATTCTATTAGTTAGTAAGCTTCGATCAATTTAATAAAACAGTGATACTTTTCTTCTTTCCCAAGGAAAACTACAGCTACAGTTCATTTAGTTCTTATGGTTGGAGCCATTCATCACCAAGTTCGTCCAAAACCGAATGGGTCTGACTGTTATCCTCGACCCGAGCTATTCCAGAGCTTATTGCTTGATCAATAAAAGTGGGGCTCAATCCTCCGTATGTCTTTCGATAACTAAATCAGTCTCGATATTAAAAATAAAATAAAATAATTATACGTAATAAATAACGTATTTATCTCTTAAAATTCATGTCTTCATATAAATGAACCATGAGGTAATTAAAGGAGAGCCACAATCGTGTCACATGGATCATCAGATTCTAGCTCAAGATCTAGTCTGGATAAATAGAGATCTAGGTGGATCTAATTGTTTGGACCGAGTGTTTTACTCAAGTTAAGACTCACAACTTGATCCAAATATTTTAAGGCATGTGTCGCTTCAAAAAAGAGAATTTTTGTAATTTCATTAAAGGTCAAAATTCTCCCATCACTTCAAGTTATGACACACATATATACAAGCTAAACACATACCTCAATAATTGGACTTCATAATTTAAAAAATTAACGAAGTGTGATCGATCAACAATAATACTAAAAGTCAATTTATATCTAGCAAAGGTGGTTGAATTATTGGCAAGATGATTGTTTATAGGCCATGACTCAATTACATTAAGAATCACAGTCAATCTTAATATTGTTTGCAATTTGTCAACAAGAAAGAAGATAGACACACACATATGTAGTGTTGGTGGTTGAGTGTGATATGATTAGTAAACGCCTAAAGTCAAGCCAGCTTATTCCTTCGGAGCTTCCTAAAATCCTAAACATTAATACACATTCTAATTAAACTGTTAACGTTGAATTAAGATTGTTGCTGTTAATTATGCTAAGCCATTTTGGATTAATGATCATAATTGTATAGAAGAGGACCATGATTATTTGTCACTCCTCGCATATCCAATCGATAGCCATGGAAGCATATGCTATTGTTCTCATAGCCTGCGGCTCGGTGGCCTTCGTGATTACAAGCTTGGGTTGTCTCTTCAGTGGTGGCCAGAAAAAGCAGGCCCCTGCCTCCACCGCCGCCGCCGCCAGCGCCAGGAGGACTGTAGCTCCTCCTCCCCGGGGAACTCGCCGAGACGTTGAGATAGGGGAGGTGCCCAAAAGGAAGGACGTCGACAAAGACGGTGGGCTGGTTGTCCTAGGAGCTGCCGTTGCCTCTAACACTAGTGGGTCCGGAGGGGGTACTGGTTGTGGGTGCGGAGGCTGCGGCGGCGGAGGAGGATGTGGTGGGTGTGGAGGTTGTGGCGGTTGAATCTAAGTGTGAGTTCCCAAACCCTCTTCATCAGTAGCATATCAAAGCATGATTTGCTTAATTTTCTGATTTATATGTATGGATGTATGGTGTATTGACAGTATTGTATCACAGGGTTTGTGATTTGTATACGTAACTCAGATCGATCTGATCAGGGCTGCAAAGAAACTGTTGTTTCCCTTTGTAACTAATCTTTAAGCATGATCTTGCTCTCATGGGTACCTAAAAAGAGTTTAGGATGACTTGGCTTGTTGAGAGACAAAGATGAACTGCATCAAGTGAATGTTCTAACTACTACTTCAAAACTCTACAATCCCAAAGGAGTGTTGCCCTCTCTAATAATTGTGATTTAGAATTTAAATTTAATTGTGATTGAAATACATTTACAATTAAAGATTTGATTCGTTAAGATTTATTTGATTCAGTAACTCATTTTCATATTAGAATATAAATTTATTTAAATCTTTTTTTTATGCTCCATTGGCCCCAAGAAAAACCGAAAATAACAGGCACTGAATCATTAAAGTCAACGAAAGCAACTTAGATTAAACTGGTCTTCACATCAACACCGATAATGCTGTGGATCCAAAGCAGACGATGGGGGCAATCTGGATCGCTCTCCTGAGTCTCCTGGTCTGTGTTTTCGTGATCATCGCCGTCGCAATTCTGATCTGTCTGTGGAAAGGAGGCTGCCGGAAGAAGAGAGGGACAAACGATTCCGCCGTTGACGTCGGACGGGAAAGAAGACCGAAGATTTTGGGCGGAAGGACATATTCCGACGGAGCAGCTGCAGCCCAGGCGACGCGCGGCGGCGTCGATGATGGCGGGGCAGCCATGCTGGCCGGCGCCGCCGTAGCTGCGGCCGCCGCTTCCGCCGTCGTGGATGGTGGCGCCGGAGGTGTTTGAGGTTCAAACTGGTGGTCTCAATTTCCTTGGTATGAATTAATGTAATGTGAGCCAAACATGTATAAATATTAGTTTCTTTTAGCTGTTCAATTTGTATTTCTTGACCATTAATTTTTGTTTTTAATTAATAAAACCCAAATACCCTTAGTAATAATGATTAAAACCCATATTTAGGTGATAAATATATCATTTAATCAATTAATAAAATTACTGAAATATTAAAACCAAATATTAAATTATTTTGACGGATATAAATTATCTTCTATCTAGACTTAATATTTTTGCTAACTAATTATAAATAATAATAAATAAACAAAAAGAAACCGAAAAACCAAGCGAAAGAACTCAAGAGGCAATAAGCTCCTAGACAAATTTTTTACATCAATCTTCTAAGTTGCCTCTTAAATTGTCTCTTGAGAGAGTTTAAAAATCTTTATCGACTAAGTCTTTCACATGACTAGTTACAAGGCATTTTATAAAGAAATAAACGGACAATTTTTATCTTTGATGTCTATTCTGAAAATCTCTTTATAGATAAAATTTATCTGATAATAGTCTTTATTCTAAGCTAATAAGAAATTCTATCTTTTTTAAGAGACTATTTTTATAAGTCATTTTTACTGATATAAGTGCTCTTTGTATTTTTCAACAATCGACTTAAGTATTTACTAATATCTATAACTTAAGTTCTTATCATCATCATCATCATGGTATTTGTGTATAGATTGAATTCATCCCATGTAGCTGCTTTCTTTTGTCCTCTAGCTAATCATGTGGCGTATGTATCCCTACAACAACAAATAAATAGACTACATCAGTTTGGCTTATCATCTTGGTATTTTTTTAATGATATTTTTATATTAATGTGTTGTATTATGTTTTATATTAATGAAATACACAACTCATAAATGGTGGAAGGCTAAGGCAAAAAATGTAGAGGCTATCGACAGCTTTTTGTCACCACCAACACCTTCTCTTATTATTGACCTCTTTGTCTTTTTGGCTTCCACTACTGTCAATGATTTCACCTTTTATCGGTCTGCATCTATCTTGTTACGATCATTGAAGGAAGAAGTTGTGGTGGAGATGGTGGTTACATGAGGAGTAATTTGAGTATTTTAACGCGTGTGCATTGCACGTTTTAATTAAAAGGGTGTAATTAATTAAAAAAATGTATAATATAATAGTGTAATTAAAATAACAAAAAAATTTAAATAATAATAATAAATAAAAATAAAAATATATATTTAGCCATTACATAATACTAAAAAAAACATTATTATAAGTCATTCCATACCCTTCTCTTTATAGCTAGCCAATTCTAAGAGACAACTTTTAGTATTCTAATGACTTTAGAAAACTTTCTTTTAATTATTAGAACTTTCTAATTAGCCACCCCACTTTCTAACATTTAGCCCCAGTCATACTATTGAGAAACTTAAACTTAACATTTTATTCCTATACACTCTTATGTTACCCAACAGAATCTCCCACCACCCAATTCCCAACAACACCCCCAACCCCTATCGATTCAGTTACATATATAAAAATAATTTTATATATTTTTTAAAAATTATTATTTAAATATATTATTAGTTCTGTTCACTTAGAATTATAATTACAGTTACAATTATTTTAATAATTATAACTATAATCAGAATTAATAATTTATTTTTTTTAATTATAATAGAATTTATACTCATTTTATATATTTTTTAATCGTGTCTGTCAAATAAAAGTGAAACTAAATCGATCAAATTACTGAGAGAAACTTGACGTGATTTAATTGGGAAAGGAAGACAAAATAGGGAGTTTAATTGGAGGGGAGTTTTAAATATGTTATTCTTTGGATTACGTTAGTGTTCGATAACATAAATGATGGGATATAACCAAATTACTCAAATTGAACATATTAATTTTTTTAAAAAAAATTGAATCAACTCAATCAAATAGATGCTCTAATTAAATAGATTGAAAAATGAAAAAAAATTAAAATATTAAACCGTTTATATTATCCGACACTGACGTAACTTAGATAGTAACAAACTTAAAATCTCCCTCCAATTAAACTCTCTATTTTGCCCCCCTTTCCAATTAAATTACATCAGACCCCTTTGAATAATTTAATCGATTCAATTATACCTTTATTTGATAGTTACGATTAAAAAAATATAAAATGAGTATAAATTCTATTACAATTAAAAAAGTAAACAAATTATTAATTATAATTATAATTATTAAAATAATTATAATTTTAAGTATAATTCTAACTTAACAACAAGAACTAATAATATATTTAAATAATCATTTATAGTAATATTTTAAAAAATATAAAATTATTTTCATATATGCATAAACGAGGGGTTGCCCTGTATGGGGGGGGGGGACCTATGTGTGTGATAATTATGATTGTGATAATTATGATTTAAAATTTTTATTTATTTATGGTTGAGTTTTTGAATTTGATCGTGATTATGATTTTAAATTTGACTGTGATTATGATATTGTCAAGTTTGATTTTATGTGAGATTTATCTTATTTAGAGAAATTTTCTCATATATCATTTTTTGATCAGGATATGATTTTATATGTTCATCTACAGATGATTTTAGGTTTATAAATAGGTGCTCAGATCACATAAAAATAAACATAAAGTGTTTGTGCTAATATTATTTTTGTATTATCAATATTTGGTTAGTTTCTTTATGTTCATAATTTTTCTCAATCTAGATTTTTTATGTTAAATTATGTGTCCGTATATGGTTAATTAATTTTATTATAGTTCGTTTTGGGTCTAATTCCGTAACAATATATAATGTGGCTGTTGTTTCCCCAGATGTGAAGTTCCTACAAAGATGGGAGGATTGTGCTGTTGTCTCAACAAGGGTGGCCAGAGAAAGGAGGAACCCAAAAGCAGTGTAAATCCACCCCGAGCAGCCAAGGGTCACACTAAAAGCGGCACCAGAAGTGGCGATATGGTTTTTTTGGGAGCCGCTGCTGCTACTACAGCTGCAGTCAGCAATTGTGGCGGTGGCGGAGGAGGAGGAGGCTGTGGTGGTGGCGGCGGCGGAGGAGGCGGTGGTGGTGGTGGAAGCTGAGACCAAATTCCATGACTCTTATGGTGATATGGTCTTCAATAGTTCCCTCCCTCTGGCAATTAATCAACTATATGTCTCTTTCAAATCAGCATTCTTTTTGCTGATGATGGCTTTTTGAATAATTCATCTCATGTCGGTCTAGCCTAGCTAGCCTCTAGTTATGTCATATATGTATATATTTGATTCAATAAATGCTACACTATCTTGAAAATCTTGTTTAATTTGTCAATAGTTATAATCAAAATTTTAAATGGGATTGAAGAAAGATTCATAAAATTTTATTATAAAATTATAAAATTTTATAGATAGTTAAAAATATTTTTTAATTTTTATAAATATATATATTCATAATAATATAATTTTATAAAAATAAATTAATATTATTTAATAACCTGACTATTCCTTATTATAAATGAAATACATCTATCTATTTCAAAATTACTTCATCTATTAATTTTAAAAATATCAAATAATATGAAAGTTTTATATATTAAGTTTATCATTTATCATCATTCATCCATCTATAATCAAAATATAATTAAAGTTATCACAAATCAATTGTTAGTTTGCATAATTTATGCGATTTTAAAATTATCACAAATTAATTATTATTTTACTTCAAAACATGTGTTTAAAATTTAAAGCATAATTAAAATCTTGATTTTATGCCATTTTATGTGATTTTATCGATTAAAATCCTAATTTTATGCGATTTTACCTCAATTTTGATTTTGTATGCGATTTGAATCGTTTTGGGTGTTCAATGTGCAAAATCGTAAAATTATATGTGTTGAGTAGAGATTTTAACAACAATGTCCATATGTGTGTGTGATCATTTAATTTGTACATCCTATATTGTAAAAAATTGAAAATAAGAGCCATGGTATCAAGATGCAACATGAACAATATAAAAATTAAAATAAGAGTAGATAATCATGATAATAGATGGTGTGAATAATTTAAATTAATAAATAAATCTAAAGTTATAATTGAATAAATTACTATTATATTATATTTGTAAGTTATATTTAAGTTATATTATTTATTATAATATATTTTCTCTCATTGGAGACTGATGAGATAAGATATATAGTTTTCAATAAATTTTAATTTATATATTTCATCTATCAAATAATAGGTTTAATTTGATTTCTAATGTAAATAAATCTAATCTATTCATAGAGCTAAACTTAGTATCCATGTAATATCCAGTTAAAGTATTTTCATAATATAAAAAAAAATTATTTAAATCTTGAAATTTTTTTAAAATATAACATGTTCTCTAATATTGATGGTTTAGATTTATTTTCAATAAGAGCAAAGCAAAACAATGTCGTTTTATTAATATGTTAATTATTAGACACATCAGCACACCACTTCGCCGCCACATCAATTGAGTCACACGTCAGTTCAATCAAAGATAAAATTGACATTAATCTTAAAGTATAAGGATCAAATTAAAACAATTCTTAAAACGAGATAAAATTAAAAAATATTCAAAATTGAGGATAAATCAAACTATTAGCTCTTTATTTAAATTATTTTTTTATATGCATCTATAAGGAGCGATAGGTTTATAAATAGGTTTTCTTAAAATTAGTAGTAACCTTATTACTATTATAATAGTAATATTATTTTAATAATATTTTATTCTTTATATCCATAATTTTTTAAAATTAAATTTTTCACATTAAAATTCTGTATTTGATAGTTTAATCGTCGTTTATTTTCGGTCAAAATTTCCAACACCCTCCAGCAATCCAGTAGTGTTAAATTTTTATGAAGTATGGTGGGCTTTAATTTGGGCCATACCTTTGATTGGGCCATACCTTTAGTGCCTGAACCTACTATACATCGGGTGATGAGTTTGCTACGCCACATGCATGTCGATTCTCGGCCAAACGGTCCCCATGAGTAACTTCCACATTATACGCTTAAATTTTTATTTTTTTAAATCTTAAATCTTTTATAATTTTAAATATATTCTTGAATTTAAACGAAAAATATATTTATGTTCTTGAATTTTTACGTTTTTATCTTGTGGTACCTTAATTTTTTTGTGGTTTTACATATAATCATTTATTTGAATACATAGTCAGCAATTGATATTCGTGTGCACTGACGTGATAGTTTTTTGGTATTTTCTCAATTTCCCCCCTCTCTTTTCAACGTCTCTTGCATCTCCTTAACATCTCTTATAAGAAATGCTACTCCTAGATTAACCCCACTTCGATCCCCCAAACGACGAGATGATCATTGACTCAAGCATGTTAATAACTTGTCTAACCCAACTAGCCTATATAATCCAATTGAATGAAACATAAGAGATATCAGAGAGAGAGGAGATGCAATCGGAGAAAGAGAATGAGTTGACGAGACATCAAAAAATTGTCATGTCAACGTGCGTGTGTATTATTTGTTAATCATATATTTAAATGAGTGATTTTTTATAATTCAAAAAACATATTTAAAACTAGGAAAAATTCAAGTGCATAAATATGTTTTTGGGCTAGATTAAAGAGAATCCACAAAAAATTTAGGATTCTAGAAGAATTTAAGAACATAAATATACGTTTGG
Organism: Diospyros lotus; assembly: GCF_014633365.1. NCBI lineage: Eukaryota > Viridiplantae > Streptophyta > Magnoliopsida > Ericales > Ebenaceae > Diospyros > Diospyros lotus. Next base: position 31,801,837 of record NC_068352.1, read on the forward strand.
CATTACACCCATATTTAATTAACAAGATACTTGTGTAAATTAAACTAATTAAACTAGCATCTTTTGTGGTCAAATTTCGTTTGCTTGCGGATACATATATATATATATATACGAGTTGCATGGATTGATGAAATCCAGAGTTATCCAAACCTTCGATTAATCATGTTATCCGCCATTAATTATATACGTCCCACAGGAGCTGTTTCCAACTGTCGCTCGCTGGCTGCGCCGTTGGCCCCAATAAAAACCCAAAATAACAGCCACTGAATCATTAACGTCAACGGAAGCAACTTAGTTTAAACTGGCATTCACATCAACACCGATAATGCTGTGGATCCAAAGCAGACGATGGGGGCAATCTGGATCACTCTCCTGGTCTGTGTTTTCGTGATCATCGCCGTCGCAATTCTGATCTGTCAGTGGAAAGGAGGCCGCCGGAAGAAGAGAGGGAGGACAAACGATTCCGCCGTTGACGCCGGACGGGAAAGAAGACCGAAGATTTTGGGCGGAAGGACATATTCCGACGGAGCAGCTGCAGCCCAGGCGAGGCACGGCGGCGTCGATGATGGCGGGGCAGCAATGCTGGCTGGCACCGTCGTAGCAGCCGCCGCGGCTTTCGCCGTCATGGATGGTGGCGCCGGAGGTGTTTGAGGTTCAAACTGGTGATCGCAATTTCCCTAGTATGAATTGATGTAATGTGAGCCAAATATGTATAAGAGTTTTACCTTTTGAGTGTTCAAACCGATTTGCCCTTTTATTTGGTCTCAATGTGGCCTCTCATCATGTGAATATTCGCGTCTAAGAGGTCAAGAGATTTATGATGTCAATGCAAAAGTTCATAGGGGTTCCTCAAGAGTTCGACCTTTTTGATCCAAAAGATGAAATCGTTCATTCTGAGCGCCCTCATACTCGGCCCGACAAGATGTGAGAGGAGGTTAATCATGGTGACCCAGTCGGACGCAGTGGTTAGACTCAGGCTCACCGCGCATAAGGAACCCCCCTCACTTTGGAGAAAGGTACCTCACACTGTCGCTTAAGAGACTCGATCATTGGTCTTAGTCCAAGATTCTCTTTCTTGTCCAAAGAGCCCCCTCACTTTAGTTAGAGTCCGACCTTTTTGAAATCAATATCATGTGCATAATGACCAGAAAATTATACAAAAATAATAACTAAAATAATATAGAAGAAAATAATAAATAAACAAACAAAAAAATAAAAGATTAGACCGAAGAATCGAACAGTCTCCCGGGCAAACCCCTTCGCCTCAAGAGAGTCTAAAAACCTATGTCAATTGAGTCTTCCACGAAGAAATGTGCAATTTTTACCTCCATGTTCATTTTAAACCACTTTACAGATAAGACTTATCTAATAATAATAGTTCTTATTTTATATCAATAAAAAGTTTTATCTTTTTAAGGAAACTATTTCTATAAATAGTAAAGGTCCCTACCCTCAAAAGCAAGTCATTTTTCTTGATATCATTTGCTCTGTGAATATTTCTTCAGCAATATTCTGCTATCTACTGACTTAAGTATTGAAATGTTGGTATGGGAATTGTCTTGCATCCTTTGACGATGTCCTTCCTTGTAAGAATTTACTGACTTGAAAACAAAATCCTAATTCGTATTCTAAACATCAGCTACAAAGATGAAAGCATTTACTCTATCTTTACATTGCTGAGCTATTGTAGAGATTGCCTTCACGCTATATACCCTAATGCAAAGTTAGGGTTTGATTGAATTGAAATGATTGTTCATCTGAGTTTGAATGGAGAAGGTTCGAACCCTCTAAAACAAGAAAAGAGAGAAGGTTTTTAAATATAAAGACATTTTGATTATTTATAAATATTTAACTAGGATAATTAATGACGGAAGAAAATTAAATAGATGTATTTTCTCAAATATTAAAAATAATCTTTATAATTATTTTAAACCTCAAAATATTGCACGTAATTCTCTCACTGGTGGATTGGTTTTCACCGAGCCAACAACATAGATGGTGTTGTGTTGTCTTCGTAAAAATCACTTACACATAACAGCCTTCTTTACACAAAGCCTAATGAAATATGGCATTCTCCATCTCGCTTCACTTGCAAATTATACAGAGGTGAGTAAAATTTTAGTTAAATTAAAATAATTAAATTGAATCAATTGAGATTGATACTTCGATCATAAAGTGGAAGGTGAAGAGACAAGGGCATCAATGGTGGCGAAAGGTGTAGATGTAATATCCTAGTATTTTGAGAATAATAATAATTAATTTTTTTATATTTAAAATATTTTTGACATCCATTAGAGATTATAATTGAGAAAACTAATGGTCTTAGAGTTAGTGGGCTAAGTTGAAAGAGGAAAGGATAAGTAAATGACCTTAGAGTTAATGGGCTAGACTAAGTAAATTGGCTTTGAGTTAATAGGCTAAGAAAATGGGTTTAAAATTAATGAACTAAATAATAATTTATTTAAAAGAAGATTTCGTAAAAAATAATTAAGAAATGTGATAAAATAATTAAAGATAGCGAGTGAAATAATTGAAAAATGTGGGAGACAAAATAAGGTGTGGAGAAATAATTAAAGATTATAGGTAAGATTTAGTGAAAAATAATTAAGAAATGTGACAAAATAATTAAAGATAATGGGTGAAATAATTGAGAAATGTGGGAGACAAAGTAGGGTATGGATAAATAATCAAAGATAATGGGTGAAATAATTAAGAAATGTGGGAGATAAAGTAAGGTGTGAACAAATAATTAAATATTATAAGTGAGATTTAGTGAAAAATAATTAAGAAATGTGACAAAATAATTAAAGATGATGGTGAAATAATTGAGAAATATGGGAGACAAAGTAAGGTGTGGACAAATAATCAAAAATAATGGGTGAAATAATTGAGAAATGTGAGAGACAAACTAGGGTGTAGACAAATAATTAAAGATTATTAGTAAGATTTAGTGAAAAATAATTAAGAAATGTGACAAAATAATTAAAGATAGTGGTTCACTACAATTATGCTAATTAGCTTAATTCAACCTTATATAAATAGAGAAAACTTAAAAGGTTTGAGAATTTAAATTAGAAGAAGAAATGTTGAAAGAAAGATTTGAGAGTAAGAGAGAGATTTGAAAAAGAGAAAGAAAAAAAAATATAGAGAAAAATACCAAAAAAATCATAAAAAAATCCTATAGGCTGGGTTTAGTAGTTCATGTGAAAATTTGTAGCAGAAGGCGTTGTTGGATACGCAAACTGAGGCTTCGTCCCAGTATAAAAGAATATCAAATCGCTCCGCAGTAAGGTAAGTTATCTTCAAAAATTTCAGAAATATAAGAATGATATTTTATAATTTTTGATGATGAAATTGGAAGAAAAATGCATGATTGATATTTATTATGAATTTTTGAGGCAATAGATGCTTGAAAATCAAAGCGAAAATGAGAAATAAATAGAATATGGATTTTAAAAATTATGAGGAAATTTCTGGAACTTAGTAATATTGTTTTAGGAATTATTGTGAAGAGAAATTGAGAAACTTTTATGAGAAAGTATTTATTTCATAATCTTGAGGAAATAATAGGAGGAAATGAGAGAAATTAGGAAAATTAAAAAAAAATATAAATCTGATTTGATTAAGTAATTATGATGCCCGGGGTATGTCAAGGTTCATAATTGAGTACGATTGAAAGTTTGACACGAATTTTGATGCAAAATTACGTTAGGGGCACAATTATTTTTTTGCAAGGTAAGTGATATTTCCCAACTGAATTTAGTTTTATGAAAATGCTTGGTTTGTAAGTTGTTCGACTCCAAAGACCTAATTTTAAGTAAATGATTTTATCATGTTGTCATGCCTTGATATGAGCATGTCATGTAGATTGCATTTACATGTTTTGATGATAAGGATGATGAGATTCACAATCATACGTTGCATGGGTTTGGGATTAGGTACTGACTCTATTACTTTGCCAAAGGTGCACCCATACACTTCGGTCTGGCAGGGAGACTGTAAAAAATGGCGGGTAATCTTAAGGTGCAGTCGATCCAAACATGAGAGTTATGATGTTATGTGCATTGCATACATACATGAGTATTAAATGTTTTGTTCCCTTATTTAGATGATTCATCATTTAACTTGAGGTTTGCCCCTAGAATATTCAAATATTTTAGATGGAGATTGTAGTAGAAACGAGAATGAATGGGAAATGAAATGGCACTTAGCGAAGTGCATGATGAGTTGTATGATGAGTTAAATGTATATTATGTAGCCCATGCATTTAAGTTTTACTACTTTGAATTCTGAACGTTTTGAGGAATGATGATGTATAGTCTCATTTATAGTAAATAATGATATACCTTATTTATGGTTAATGAGAATGTAAGAATTGATTTATGATTAATATTAAGATATTAGGTTCGATTCTAGTTTCCGTATTTAATGTTTATGACGATTCTCTATCGAGATAGATGTATAGAAATTTTGGGATGGATAAGAGCAATGATATGATTTAGTTTTAGTAATATTGAAAAAAAAATTATTACCCCAGAATTGTCCTGAGTTTTAACACGCTAGAAAAATGGGGTGTTACAGTAGAGGCCATCATCAACAGTGGTAGAAGCCAAAAAGGTAAAGGCATCGATGGTGGCAAAATATGCAAAGGCTATTGACAGCCTTTCGCCATCGTCAACAATAGCTTCTGCACCTTCCACCACCACCAACACCTTATGCCTTCCTCGATTGACGACAACCTATGCACCTTCCACCATAGCCATCGACTTGCACCTACCTTATTGTCGACCACTAAAGCAAGAAGTTGTGGCGTATATTATAAAAAAAATCATAATTAATTTAGTGGTGATTTTTTTTGTCATTTCGTGAAGTATTTAGTGGCGATTTTCAACAATCACTGGAATAACCACTACAAAATTATATTTTTTGTGACGCTTTAAAAACCATCGCAAAATTATATTTTTTGCGACAGTTTAAGAACCGCTGCAAAATAATAGATTTTGCGACGGTTGTCGCTAAAATCCCCTAAACCATTGAACTTTTACTGTTGTTTCCAGCGCACATGGCTACTCACCTCACTGCCCTCGCGCGAAGTGGCAATGCAGGAAATTTTATTCTAGTTGCTACCTTCCCTAGTTTCGATCCTAGGAGCTCCCTTACGCACGCGTGCAAAGCCAGCCAATCTGCAAAGCCCACTTGTTATATAGCCCCACATATTAATTATATATTAATCTAACCATTATTTTCCTGAATTACATTTTATATTTTTTAATATAAATTAAAAAATTAATTGATTGATTAAATTAAAAATAAATAAATTGAATTAAATTAAATAAATTAATTGATTTAAAAAAAGAGTTAAACATATTTTTTTTATTTTTTTATAAATTTTCAAAGTTTTATATATTTTTAATATGAATATTAGATTATTTTCTCAAATTTTACGACCATTTTTTAAAATTGCTGCAAATGTTAATTTAATTTAATTTTTTTAATTATTAAATTATTTTTTAAATTTTTTGATATTTTTTAAAAATTGCTACAAAATAAATTTTGTGGCAGTTGTTCAAAATCACAGCAAATGTTAATTTAATTTAGTTTTTTAATTATTAAATTATTTTCTAATTTTAACGGTAATTTTTCTAAAATTGTCGATAAATTTAATTTTAAAATTTAAAATTATATTTTGCGATGATTTTTTAAAATCGTTGCAAAATGTTAAAGAAACCGTCACAAAAAACATATTTTGCTACGATTTATAAACCGCCACAAGTATCACGTTTTGCTACAATTTTTAAAACCATCGATTTTTTTTGTAGTGGTAGATGGTTGTCATGTAATTTGAATATTTCAGCCCGTGTGTGTTGCACGCTTTAATTGAAATATGCAACTGACTCAAAAATATATAGTTTAAATGTATAATTGAAATAACAAAAAGTTTGAATAAGTACAAGAAAAAAATAAAGGCAAAAATATGTATTTAGCCATTACATAATACTAAAAAAACATTATTTTAAATCATTCTATACCCTTTTCCTGGTAGCAAGCCAATTCTAAGAGACAACTTTTAATATTCTAATGACTTAGAAAACTTTCTTTTAATTATTAGATAGCTACCCCACCTTCTAACATTTTGTCCCAGTCGTACTATATATTGAGAAACTTAAACTTAACTTCCAAGAAATTGAATACTTTGTTCATCTAGCTAGCCATGGACAAGTTCAATTTTGAGACATGCATATGTATCATCATTAATAGGCTTTCACATATGATCACATCTAAATATGCCAAATTTTGTTCTCCCACGACAGCAATGGCCATGAATTAATAAATGAGTCTCTGATCACTTATCCTTTAAAATTAAAATAAGTTTGAAAAAATCATATATATTTGAAGAACGTACGTAAACAGATAAGAGATTTTGAACACGCCATCCCATCCCCATTCACACGCAAGACAAAGTCAGACAGCATCTATACAAAGTCAACAAATGAAAATTAAATGCCAACGTACAAAATGAAATTGTCAAGTAATGAAGCAACCAGCTTGGCATTAACTGTAAACTTCCCAGATTCTGTACATACATGTTGTTAGGAATTTGAAGTTCCAACAACTGGCTTAAGTTATGACCTCAGCTAGACCTAATGGGCTAACATATATATATATATATAATGTGGCTGTGGTTTCCGAAGATGTGAAGTTGCTGCAAAGATGGGAGGATTATGCTGTTGTCTCTACAAGGGTGGCCAGAGAAAGAAAGAACCCAAAAGCGGTATAAATCCACCCCGAGCAGCCAAGCGTCACACTAAAAGCGGCACCAGAAGTGGCGGTATGGTTTTTTCGGGAGCCGCTGCTACTACAGCTGTAGTCAGCAGTGGTGGCGGTGGTGCTTGTGGCGGTGGCGGTGGCGGAGGAGGAGGCGGCTGTGGTGGTGGTGGATGCTAAGACCAAATTCCATGACTCTTATGATGATGGCCTTCAATAGTTCCGTCTGGCAATTAATCAACTATCTCTTCTCACCAGGATTTTTAAATAATTCATCCCATGTCGGGGTAGCTAGCCTCTGGTCATGTCATATATATATATTTGATTGAATAAATGCTACATTCTCTAGAAAATCTTGTTTAATTTGTCATCCATATGTGTGTGTGACCATTCAATTTGTACGTCCTATATTGTAAAAAACTAGAGTCATTGTGTCAACATGGAACATGTACAATGCCCACTTCAATTGTTTGCAAAACCCATTTATGCATGAGTTAATGACCCACAATGCTAAGTTCTCAGGCTATAAGTCAAATAATCGGATGAGTAATATATTAGTGTTAATTCAATGAGTTGCGAGTTTGATTTTTGTCCTGTACAAATGTTAAAGACTTAATCCACGATTTATTTTATCTGACATAATAGAAAATACTAATATAAAAAACTGTACTAGGACGACCATTTCAAGTGACCCACGGCACTAGGACCCTATCTGAAGTAGTGACCAAAAGCCCTTCTTGACCAACTCAATACTCTGGCATTAGACATCATCTCACTTTAACACCTACAAAAACACATTTAGCTCAACTTGCTCCTTTTTGCAGCAAGCCAAGTTTAAAACACAATTTTCAATACTCTAATTACTTCAGAAATTTTCACTTAATTGTTAAAACTTTCTCATTGATAGACTTGGCTCATAATTAATATTAAGCCTTATGACTATTGTTAGGGCTAGTCATGAAAATAATCTAATTCTTTTTTTGTGAATTTGTAATTTTATCCAAACTTTTTAATTTTTATAATTAGATTTAAATTGGCTCAATTAAATATAATTTTATTCAACATGTAAAATTAATTTAGAGAAAGTATATTCACGTTGACATGGCATGTCATGTGTTATATAATAATAATATTGATAAGACCCACATATATACAAGTAAAAAAAAATGTAACTTGAGTTCTCAAATTATCCATCCATTCTCTTCAACTCTTAAACATCGACTGCCATTAGCCATTCTTAGTCTCCATCGCCCTCACCATCTCAGCCCTTCTCAGTCACATGCCCTCTTACTCACCTGCATTAATCGTCGTTTTCAATCATCGCGATTATTGCCTTGCCTTCTTCAATCATCACGATCAACTGTTCTTCTTCCCCGACCAACAGTTGCTTGTCTCCTTCACCTTCCACCACTACCGACGACGACCTCTGCACCATCTATCATTGCTAACGCCTTTTTACTATTGATTGCCTTCTGCCATAGCCACCACTGACGGCAATGGGTTTGTCTTCATCGTTTCTTTTTTTTTTTTTTTACATATGTGTACATGTGGGTTTACAAATATTATTATTATATATGACATGCCAAGTCAGCATAAATATACTCTCTCTAAATCGATTTTAGATATTAAATAAAATTGCACTCAATTAAACTAATTTGAACTTAATTTTCAAAATTGAAAGAATTAAATAAAATTACAAATTCGTAAAAAAAAAAATTAGATTATTTTCATGAGTAGACCTTCTTGTTACTCTAAAATTTCCTAATATGGTACACTTATTAAATTAGGTACACTTAAAACTTCCTAAATCTTTGCCACACTTAAATTAGGTACCTTAAACGGATCCCATTATGATCTCATATTTAGATTCTTTAGAACCAAGCAATGAACTTATTCAACTTCAAAACAGTAGGGTTATCGTCGACTCAGACACGTCAATGATCTGTCTAACTCAACCAGCCTATGCAATCCAACGAAATGAGTATGTATATATGTAAAAGAGTTGCATGGATTGATGAAATCCATAGTTATCCAAACCTTTGATTAATCTTGTTTTTCGCCATTATATACGTCCGACAAGAGCTGTTTCCAATTGTCCCTCGTTGGCTGTGCCGTTGGCCCCAAGAAGTTTTGGCGTACATTACCAAAAAAATTGAAATTTAGTTGCAATTTTTTTTGTCATTTTACGACGATTTTGTTTACAAAATCGCCACAAATACAATTATCGTGAAGCATTTAACGGTGATTTTCAACAACCACTGGAATAGCTGCTGTAAAGTTATATTTTTTGCAACGGTTTAAGAATCGCTACAAAATAATAGATTTTGCAGCGATTCCAGAACCATCACTAAAATCTACTAAACCATTGAACTTTAGCAATGGTTCTAAAACCACCACTATTTTTGGCACGCTCGTGCAGCTACTCGCCTCACTACCAATCGATCTGCAAAACCCTCTTATTATATACTTAATCATATTAATTATATATTAATCCAATCACTATTTTCGTGAATTATATTTTATATTTTTTAATATAAATTAAAAAAATTAATTAATTGATTAAATTAAAAATAAATAAATAAATAAATTAAATAAAATAAATTAATTGATTAAAAAATAAAAAAGAAGAGTTTAACATATTTTTTAATTTTTTATAAATTATCAAAATTTTATATATTTTTAATATAAATAATAGATTATTTTCTAAAATTTTGCAAATAACTATCCCAAATGTTAATTTTATTTTATTTTTTAGTTATTAAATTATTTTCTAAATTTTGTAGCAATTTTTTCAAGATTGTCAAAAAATTTAATTTTAAAATTTCAAATTATTAAATTTTTTGGGCCTATTTTTTAAAACTATCACAAAATGTTGAAAAAATCACCGTAAAAAAACATACTTTGAGACAGTATAAACTGTCGCAAGTATCATGTTTTGTGATGATTTTTAAAATCGCTGCAAAATATGAATTTTTTTGTAGTGATAGATGATGGTAATGTAATTTGGATATTTCAACCCATATGTGTTGCACGCTTTAACTAAAGCGTGCAACTGACTCGAAAATGTATAGTTCAAAAGTATAATTGAAATAATAAAAAGTTTAGATGAATGTATAAAAAAATAAAAGCAAAAATATGTATTTACCGATTACTTAATATTAAAAAAATATTATTTTAAATCATTCTATACCCTTTTCTTGGTAGCAAGCCAATTCTAAGAGACACTTTTAATATTCAAATGACTTAGAGACTTAGAAAACTTTCTTTTAATTATTAGAACTTTCCAATTAGCTACCCCATGCCACCTTCTAACATTTTGTCCCAGTCGTACTATTGAGAAACTTAAACTTAACTTCCAAGAAATTGAATACTTCGCTCATCTAGCCATGGACTAGTTCAATTTTGAGACCTGCATATGTATCATCATTAATAGGCTCACATACGGAAATTCTATCTGCAACCACTATTTTTGTTTTTCATAGCCATATTTTAATATATCTAAAATATCCTCTTTTAAAAACTCATTTTTACTCTCATAATCACTTTTTTCCTTAATCAATTACCCGATCAATTACGCGTCAGTCATACCCAGCCATCCACTATTCATAACGAAGACAATGCAACAAAAAATATCAGATCCGATGCAATCGAAAGCGATAAAATAGATAAAAATATAAGAATAGAAGAACACACGTATATATACAAACACTCACATATTCACATGCATGCACCACATACACACACACACATATATATATATATGCACACATACATATATATATATATATAGGAAGCGGTGGCTATAGCCGCTGGAGGTGCCAACTTCACGGCCCCTGAACCCTTGGGTTCAAGCACCTTGAAGGTCCCCGAACCCCAGGGCTCGGGGGGCTGTGAAGTCGACACCTCTGGTGGCTATGGCCGCCCCCATAATCGCGCTTCTTGTATATATATAGATATGTATGTACGTATGTGTGTGTATATATGCCCCATGGTCGCTTCCTGTAGATATATATATGTATGTATGTATGCATATATATATATATATAATATCTATACTTAAAAAAAATTATGTATGTATTAGTGTCTGTTGTAGGAGGTCGGAAAGTTGGATTCAAGAAACTTCAAAATTCCCGAACCGGGAAATTCCAGTTTCTCTAAACCCTGGAGTTCGGGAAATTTCCTTGTATATTAAATAAAATTTAAGAAAAAATATGCATTTATTTTTTAAGAAATTAAACTATTCAAGTCCAATACTTAGATAAAAAAATATGTAAATATAAAATATAAAATATCTATATAATAAAACATGATGGTTTTTGAAAATGTCTCAATGGAAAGAAATTTCAATGGCTGGGATTAATTTCTGATGGATTGAAGGCTAGGATTAAAAATTTTCCCACCCACGCACAACGCAACCATCTTCCTTCCAAACAGACCCACGCACAACCATCTTTCATATACTCACACAGCCACATATATATATATATATATACATATAGGCCATCTTTCATATACACGCAGCTATCTTTCATATACACACAAGCACATATATATATATCTATATACACACTTACATATATGTATCTATATACACACAGAACCAGTGGCAGGGGCGAACCAGCAGTCTGTAAGGGGCGAACCAGCGACAGGGGCGGCCGTGCAGCAGCGGTGGCCGGTTATGGAGGTTGATCGGGGTCTCAGCGGAGGTGGAAGGCGGCCGCGGCGAAGTGGTCAGGTGCGTCGGTGCCTGGCGATGGCTGAAGCAGCTGCGGCGGTCGATGGCTGGAGACGCAGGGGACCAGCTACGGTGGCTCGCGGCGGTCGGAGGCGGCCGGCGGTGGCGAGGCTGGCTGCAATGGTGGCCGGAGGAGGCCCAGGCGACGCTGATCGGCGGTGGCTCTGCACGCAGGCGGGCTGTGCGCATGAAGAAGAAGAGGAATAAAGAAAAAATAAAAAATAAAGAAAAATATCAAACTTAGTCTTGGAAAAAAGTAACGACAATTAATAATTTAAAAAGAAAAATAGAAAAAAAAAATAAGTCCATAACCTAAGCACAAGTAAAGTAATTGCAAAAGTAAAGTAATTTTAACTTTAAAAATTAGAACACAAATATAGTGTTTTAAAATTCAATCAAAAACTATATTAAATAAAAAATCAAGAAATTTTAAATAATTATTATTTAAAATGTCAATAAAAGAACCATGTTTACTAAGACAAAAATAAGAAAACTTAACAAAGTTAATTCTTTAAAAATTATCTTACTACCAAAATTCAAAATGAAATAGATTTTGTTGTGTTATGGACGAATTGATTTTTATACTTTTTTGGAATAAATTGAGATTTTGTTTAGCTTTAAGATCTGTTTAAAGTTAGTGGTTATATTTTTTTTACTTTTTTTTATCTATTTTTCCTTCCCAAATTATCAAGTGGTAAAAATTTCTTTTACTTAGCCGTAGGTTTGGTATTTTAATTGTCAATGATTTGTAATAATAGAATTATATATAATTATTTAAAATTAATCGAAAGCATTATAGTCATTTTCTTTTTTTATTGCATAAATTTAATTTTGTTTATCCAAAAATGATATTTAAATTAAATTATCAATAAAAATAAAATTATAAAAAAATGATATTTAAATTAATTTTGTGTATTGAAACTATTTGACTTTCATCCAAACCATCCGCGCATGGTCATCACATGCAATACAACATTGTATGATTTATGTGGTTTGACATCTGGGATTACCTGTTGGAACAGTAGTACAAATATGACCTATAATAGCAAACCCTCTAGAAATACTACAGACCCAACAAGCAAACAGCAATCACAAATTTGTATATTGACCCACCCACGGAACTTCACGCACAAAAATAATTTGAAAATTAATTTTTTTAAAAATTAATTTGAGGTTCGAAGAGCTTATTAGAGGCTCGAAAATATAATTAAGGTACAGGGTGGCAGCCAAGAAGGCTTCGAACTAGCAAGAGTTCGTGTAAGTCGAGAATTGGTTGTTTCAAGGCAAGTTCGTAATCCTATCATCATGTTCTTCAATCCCTATGCAAGTCTCTGTCAGTTAAAAAAAAATACGCGTGGTAACTATTTATATAATAAAGCAGAATGATTTTTTGAAAATGTCTAAAATGTATTAGAGATACATTTTGATCCTATGATTGAGATGAGCTTTGAATTAGACTTCTCGCCCAACTTTTCTCTCTCTTCCACTCCTTCACTCTATCACTCTCTCTTGCAGACTCACCCACTCACTCTCTTACACAGTCATATACATACAGAGACATATATACACATACATACGCATATACACACATACCCTCGCGATATAGGTTGGTAATTAATTGTAGAATACAGGTTGAAATTGTAAAACACATACTGCTTTATTATATTAACTGATATTTTTTTGTAAAATACAGACTGATATTTTTTTGTTTATACAATAACTTTAATTTATGTTTTTTGTTCATTTTTAATTTTTTTTTTTACTTGCTCTTATATTTTAATTTACAATATTGATTAACATTATAAATCTTATATGTTTGTTTATTATTTAAGTTTTGTAGAGCGTTTAATACAAGTAAAATTTTTACAAGTTCTTCATAAATTTCAACATAATACACCGAGCTTTTACACCGTGTATTTTAATCTTAATATTGTTTACACCGTGTCTTTAGGCATGTTTATATTTATTTTTTGATAATTTCGTGTTTAAAAACTATATATACTGTCTTCAAATATGTGATATAAGCGAATTTAGACTTTCAATTTAATCCGAGTTCAATACTTGATTATTTTGCATTCAAATTTAATATTCAATTTTTTTTAGTTGCACCGTGCCTTCAGGCACGAGTTATCTCTAGTGTTAATATAATGCATAAAATATGTTAATATAATATTAATATAAAATATATTAATATAATTAAATAAAATATAAAATATAAAAAACAAAAAGTGGTGTTCCGCGAACCCTTGAGTTCGGGGAACTATGGATTTCCTAAACCCGTGGGTTCGGGCAATCCATACTTAGATAAAAAAAATTAAATAAAAAAATATGTATTTGTTTTTTTTATAAATTAAATTATTCAAGTGTAATTCTTAGTTAAAAAAATTAATTATAAAAAAATGTAATCAGCACTATTTAATTAAAAATTGGGTTTGTCAAATATTTGTATAAAAAATAAAATATAAAAAAATTAAAGATATAAGGTTCTAGGAACAATGATTTTTCTTACCATTGCGTTGAAACTTTTGAACTTAAACTCGTTACAAAATCAAAAATCCAAATTCATTACCTGAAAATTTCGATAAGACGAGGTAACTCCGACGACATAGCAGAGAAGGCGATAGTGAGGGTGATGTGTGAGTTGTGGTTGTGCGCGAGGTATGAGATATGTGAGAGAGGGTAATTTTGAAATATAAGTAGTTGCGAGAAGTAATAAAAGTGGTTGCTAGGAGTAATTATAATTTTTTTTTTGCTCATGACTGCAAAAAGCAAAAACTTAGTTGCGAATAGAATTCCTTTTTCACACATCACATCTAAATATGCTAAAGTTTCTTCTCTCACGAGAGCAATGGCAATGAATTAATAAATGAGTCTCTCACTTATCCTTTAAAATTAAAATTAGTGCATCACCCGTGCGATGCACGGATATCGCAAGAAAGAAAATAATCGTTAAAGCGAAAGTTACATAATTTAGTAGTTATAACAAATTAACATCATAATAAAGAAGTAGAAAATAAACAAAATAATCATGTTTCAATCATGAGAAATTAACAAACATACATCAAAATTAGTTATTCAATTATTGCGGAATATGTATGCCCCTTTTTGTCAAACCTTTTTTTTTTATTTTTTGACCTTTTTTATGCTTTTATTATGGTTTTTCTACTAACACATATGTGTATTTTTAACAAAAGATTGTATCCAACGTCTATAATATTCGTGACTTGTTAGAGTGAGGTTAACGTCTACCATTTCCAACGTCTATAATACTAAAAATATGGCATGTCTTATTATGAACTCTCAGTAACAAGATAGTTGATTACTCAGTATAAATGGTGATTTCTCGATTCATTTTATTAATTATTTGATTGAAAATGTTTCTCGTTCATTATGATTTCAATATCATGTATGTTATTAAACTATAGCTCAATTATGATAAATTCTTGTGCGATACATTGGAAAGAATAATTTGTGCAGTGAAAAAAAAAAAAAAAGAATGCAAGTAAGAATGTAGGAACGTTAAACACCCATTATAAATTAGTGGACTAAAAAATATATATAAATAAATAAAAGTGAAAGAACATAAAAAATGAGCAAATAAATAAGTGTGAATCAGTAAAAAAAAAAGAAAAAAATTAAATAATAAAATAAAACAAAAAACATGTAAATCAAACAAATTGCCTAGATATAAATCCAGCAACAACCAAAATATTTAGAAATAAAAATTAGCAAACCAAGTTTACCTTGCATAAGAAATTATAACAAAAGCCAACAAATAAAATTTAGTAGCAATTAACAAAACAACCTCAAAAGTTTTATAAGAATAGGTCATAACAAAAAAAAAAACATTGTAATCCGAAATCAATCAGATAAACTTTTTTCAATTATCTTTCTTCTTAATCATCGATTAATCTTCTTAGTTGCATTAATCAACAAATCGCCAAGGAGAGCCCTTTTGGCAAAACTCCATTCATAGTTTTTCAATGTATGTATAATTCACAACCCGATTTCAACAACGTAGTAACTTTATCATTAGATGAAGAAATTTAGAATATAATGTCATTAATTAGTACTTATGTCATACATATTAGGAACCCCCAAACTTATTTTACAAATATAGATATTAAATTCTAAAAATTGATTAAGCACATTTTCCTCCTCAATTTCAGTCTTTTCAATCTTTCAATAAAAATCAGACTCTTGCTGTTGAGAAATGTGGGCATAACACGTTAGAACATATTTTAGCACATAATCATTCTTAACACATTGCAAACCTTAAACACTATACTAACTTGACTTGCTTCTAGCATATACATGCACTTAGAGATCAAATTAAGATTAATTACCAACTTTATCACACTAAAAACTTCACTACGTTTGCAAATAAAGTTAAAAAATAAAATTATAACATTTAAGTTATATATAAAATTATAACATTTAAAATTATAAAAATAAATTTAAATTAATTAAGCTGTATATAAAATAAAGATAGTTTAAATAATCAATTAATTATATAAATGATAATAATCAAATTTTCAAAATTGATTATCCATATATAACTTCACATATTCTTCCTGTCAATCAATTACCACATTCAAGATATGTGAAATTTTTAAGAAAGCAAAAAAAAAAATAATGTTAAAAAATAAAATTATAACATTTAGTTATATATAAAATTATAACATTTAAAATTATAAAAAATAAATTTAAATTAATTAAAATATATATAAAATAAAGAGAATTTAAATAATTAATTAATTATATAAATGATAATAATCAAATTTTCAAAATTGATTATCCATACATGACTTGACATATTCCTCTTGACAATCAATTACTACATTCAAAATAGGTCAAATTTTTAAAAAATCAACAAAAAAAAGGTTAAAAAATAAAATTATAACATTTAAGTTATATATAAAATTATAACATTTAAAATTAAAAAAATAATTTAAATTTATTAAATTATATATACAAAATAAAGATAATTTAAATAATTAATTAATTATATAAATTATAATAATCAAATTTTCAAAATTGATTATCTATACATTATTTCACATCTTCTTCCTGACAATTAATTA
Source organism: Diospyros lotus (assembly GCF_014633365.1). NCBI lineage: Eukaryota > Viridiplantae > Streptophyta > Magnoliopsida > Ericales > Ebenaceae > Diospyros > Diospyros lotus. The sequence goes on from NC_068352.1 coordinate 31,818,421, forward strand.
CCACATTCAAGATAAGTCAAAATTTTTAAAAAGCAACAACAAAAAAAAAAAAACTAATTATTAACTGAAAAACTTAATGTTAGGACAACTTCTAAAAAATTAACTTGTTACACAAAATCTGTTCACATTAAAATGACTTTATATATTGATTATCCATACATGATTTTACATATTCCTCTTGACAATCAATCATTACATTCAAGACAGGTCAAATTTTTAAGAAAGCAACCCAAAAAAAAAGTTAAAAAATAAAATTATAATATTTAAGCTATATATAAAATTATAACATTTAAAATTATAAAAAAAATAAATTTAAATTAATTAAACTATATATAAAAAAATAAGGATAATTTAAATAATCAATTAATTATATAAATAATAATAATCAAAATTTTAAAATTAATTATTCATATGTGACTTCACATATTTCTCCTGCTAATAATAAAAATATAAAACATAATAAATTTTTCAAAAGAAATATGACAACATATGATAAATATAAATAACTTATAAAAATATTTTTATTTAAAATTATAAAAAAATAAATTTAAATTAATTAAACTATATATATAAAAAATAAAGATAATTTAAATAATCAATTAATTATATAAATGATAATAATCAAAATTTTAAAATTAATTATCCATATATGACTTCACATATTTTTCCTGCCAAAAATAAAAATATAAAACATAATAAAATTTTCAAAAGAAATATGAGAAAATATGATAAATATAAATAGCCTATACAAAGTATTAATTTTGTCAAAATAACTTAAATGATTTATTTAAAAAATAAATTTAAATTAATTAAATGATATATATATATAAAACAAAGATATTTTAAATAATTAATTAATTACATAAATTATAATAATCAAATTTTCAAAATTGATTATCTATACATGATTTCACATCTTCTCTTTGACAATTAATTGCCACATTCAAGATAGGTTAAAATTTTTTGAAAGTAACAAAAAAAATAAAGTTAAAAAATAACTATTAACTGGAAAACTTAATGCTATGACGACTTCCAAAAAATTAAGTTGTTACACAAAATTTGTTTACATTGGCAAATCGAAAACACGATTAAAATTAATTGATTGAAAACCAAAAGCCCAGTTAAACTAATTAAATAAATGATAATAATTAATTGAGTTATATATAAAATTATAGCATTTAAAATTTAAAAAATTAAATTAAATTAATTAAACTATAAAATTATATAAAACTATAACATTTAAAATTGTAAAAAAATAAATTAATTAAACTATATATAAAATAAAGATAATTTAAATAATCAATTAATTATATAAATAATAATAATCAAATTTTCAAAATTGATTATCCATACATGATTTTACATATTTCTCTTCGAAAACTTAAAGTTAAAAAATAACTATTAATTGAAAATTTTAATGCTGGGACGACTTCCAAAGAATTAAACTGTTACACAAAATCCGTTTACATTGACAAACCAGAAACACGGTTAAAACTAATTGGTTGAAAATAAGAAAATATGGTTAAACTAATTAAATAAATTATAATAATTAATTAAGTTATATATAAAATTATAATAAAATAAATTTAAATTAATTAAAACATTTATAAGATAAATATAATTTAAATAATTAATAAATTATATAAATTATAATAATCAAATTTTTTAAATTGATTATCTATACATGACTTCACATATTTCTCCTGACAATCAATTATTACATTCAAAATAGGTCAAATTTTTAAGAAAGTAACAAAAAAAAAATAAAGTTAAAAAATAAAATTATAACATTTAAAATTATAAAAAATAAATTTAAATTAATTAAACTATATATAAAATAAAGATAATTTAAATAATCAATTAATTATATAAATGATAATAATAAAATTTTTGAAATTGATTATCGATATATGACTTTATATATTTCTCCTAGCAATCAATTACCACATTCAAGACAGGTCAAATTTTTTGTAAAGCAACAAAAAAAAAATTATAATATTTAAGTTATATATAAAATTATAACATTTAAAATTATAAAAAAATAAATTTAAATTAATTAACTATATATATAAAATAAAGATAATTTAAATAATCAATTAATTATATAAATGATAATAATCAAATTTTCGAAATTAATTATCCAATATGACTTCACATATTCCTGCTGTTAATAATAAAAATATAAAACATAATAATTTTTTTAAAAGATATATGACAACATATGATAAATATAAATAGCCTATACAAAATATTAATTTTGTCAAAATAACTTAAACGACTTATTTAAAATAATCCAATTTTGCCTTAATAACTAATTTAACATAACCTACCAACTAATTATTTTTCAAAATTAAGTAATAACATAAACATATATAAAATTTGTACTTTTTTGCATGATTTTGAAACTAATTAAGAGTTTTAAAGTTTTGAGTGGTGGCTTTATTAAGAGGGAATGAGAGATAAATTATGGGAAATAAAATAAAAACTTAAATTTATTTTTTTTAAAAATTTACTTGGTAGTCGGTATCCGATGGTATTACCTGATATCTCAAGATTTTTTCTAATTTAAAAAAGTTTTATTTTTTCTGTAATTTATTTTAATTAAAATTTTATATTAATATTTAAGAATTAATAATATGGATTAGATTTTGTCTCTTCATATACCATGATTACACATTCTCCAAGCATTTTTCAACTAAAAAAAATTATCTACAAGTTTCAAGAATTACATGTTTTTCACAAATCTAGACTTAATTAATTATTTACAAAAATTCTATTTCGGGTAAGAAACAAAATAAATAAAACATAATAAAATTAAAATAAAAACTAAAAATGGGTGGAAAAAGAATTTAGCTACTGTTTTGTTATAATATATATATATATTTATATAGATAAGTTTGAAAAAATCATATTCGTAAACATATAAGAGATTTTCAACACGCCATCCCATCCCCATGCACACGCAATGACAAAGTCAGTCGATTTTCAACACGCCATACCATCCCCATACACACGCAATGACAAAGTCAGTCAGCATCTATACAAAGTCAACAAATGAAAATTAAGATGAAAATGGAATGCCAACGAAATGAAAATGTCGACTAATTAATGAAGCAACCTTGGCATTCACTGTAAACTTCCCACAGCCTGTACATACATGTTTTTAGGAATTTGAATTTGAGGTACCTCTGGCCTAATGGGCTAACATATATATGTAATGTGGCTGCAGTGGTTTCCGAAGATGTGAAGTTCCTGCAAAGATGCGAGGATTGTGCTGTTGTCTCTACAAGGGTGGCCAGAGACAGGAAGAACCCAAGAGCAGTGTAAATCCACCCCAAGCAGCCAAGGGTCACAAAGAACCCCAAAGCAGTGTAAATCCACCCCGAGCAGCCAAGGGTCACACGAAAAGCGGCACCAGAAGTGGCGGTATGGTTTTTTTGGGAGCCGCTGCTGCTACTACAGCTGTAGTCAGCAGTGGTGGTGGTGGTGCTTGTGGCGGTGGCGGAGGAGGAGGCGGCTGTGGTGGTGGCGGTGGCTGTGGCGGTGGCGGAGGCTGTGGTGGTGGTGGATGCTAAGACCAAATTCCAGGACTCTTATGATGATATGGTCTTCAATAGTTCCCTCCCTCTGGCAATTAATCAACTATCTCTTTCTCATCAGCATTTTTAAATAATTCATCTCATGTCGGGGTAGCTAGCCTCTGGTCATGTCATATATATATATATATATTTGATTGAATAAATGCTACACTCTCTAGAAAATCTTGTGTCATCCATATTTGTGTGTGTGTGACCATTCAATTTGTACGTCCTATATTGTAAAAAACTAGAGCCATTGTGTCAACATGGAACATGTACAATGGCCACTTCAATTGTTTGCAAAACCCATTTATACATGTTTTAGTGACCCATCATACTAGTTAAATAAATAATATATCGGTGTCAATTTAGTGGATTGCGACTTTGATCCTTATTCTACGCAAGAGCAAAAGACCTAACCTATAATTTATCTCCTCTGATGTAATAAAAAACACGAGTATCAGGATCTACGCAAAGATGGTCGTCCCAAATGACACCAGCACTAGGACCCTGTCTGAGTTAGTGACCAAAAGCCTTCTCGACGAACTCAATACTAAAATGATGGCATTAGACATCATCTCACTTTAACTAGTACAAAAGAACATTCAGCTCAACTTGCTCCTTTTTGTAGCAAGCCAAGTTTAAAACACAATTTTCAATATTCTAATTACTTCATAAATTTTCACTTAATTGTTGAAGCTTTCTCATTGATTGACTTGGCTCATAATAAAGATTAAGGCTTATGATTGTTGTTAGGGCTAATTATGAAAATAATCTAATTTTTTTGTGAATTTGTAATTTTATTCAAACTTTTCAATTTTAACAATTAGATTTAAATTGGCTCAATTAAATATAATTTTATCTAACATATAAAATTAATTTAGAAAGAATATGTTCACATTGACATGACATGTTATGTGTCATATAATAATAATATTAATAAGACTTGCATATACACATAAGTAAAAAAAAAAAATGTAACTTGAGTTCCCAAATTATCCCTCAATCCTCTTCAAATCTTGAACATTGCCAACTGCGGTTAGCCCTTTGTAGTCTCCATCGCCCTCACCATCAGCCCTTCTCGGCCACTTGCATTAATCATCATTTTTTATCATCGCGATTGTTCCTGTGCTTTCTTCAATCATCATGATCGACTATCGGTCTTCTCCTATTGACAAGACCTCTTGTTTCATCTTCTTTGATCATAGTCTTTCCAGTAGGCAGTGCCTCCAACTATTCATCTTCTTTTTAAGTCGTAGCAATTGATCATCCGTTCAACCTATTCGTCTTCCCCAACCAACAGTTGCTTTGTCTCCTTCATCTTCCACCACTACCGACGACAACCTCTACACCTTCTACCACTGTTGATGCCTTTTTACCATTGATTGCCTTCTGCCATAGCCACCATCGACGATGATGGGTTCATCTTCGTCATTTCTTTTTTTTTTTTAACACATATGTTTACATGTGGGTCTACAAATATTATTATTATTATATGACATATGATATGCCAAGTGATCAATATAAATATACTCCCTCTAAATCGATTTTATATATTGGATAAAATTGCACTCAATTGAGTTAGTTTGAACTTAATTGTTAAAATTGAAGGAATTAGATAAAATTATAAATTTGTAAAAAAAAAAAAAATTAGATTATTTTCATGAGTAGCCCTTCTTGTTACTCTAAAACTTCCTAATATTTTGTCCCTGTCGTCATACCATTGAGAAATTAACTCGTAATGAACTTATTCAACTTCAAGATGTGTCATCAGCAATGCTAGAGTCTAACAAACTCACAAATCCCAAATTTCCTTCTCTTTTCCACTCAACTTCATGACAATTGGGAGAAAGTCTGCATCTAAAGAAAGTGTTGTGAAACTTCCATGCATGGTGGGTTAAACAGAAAATGAAAATCAACTACAGCTTTACCACGAAGAAAAACAAACAAGTCAACTGAAAAACGTTGGCATTAACCAATTTCCTAGTATTTGTAAGTACAATAACTGTAAGATTCCCAGGAATTTTTATGTTTTATGGAATTGAAGTTGCAACCACTAAGTTATGGGCTAATATATATATATAACTATGGTTCCAAAGATGTCAAGCTCCTACAAAGATGAAAGCATATGCCATTGCACTCATAGCATGCAGTGCTATGGCAGCTCTAGTTCTAGCATTATGCTGCCTCTGCAACGTAGTCCCAAGAATTGAAGAGACCAAAAGAAATGCAAATCCACCCCCAACAAGCTCGTGATGACATTGAAAGAGGTGTAAAAACCAAAAAAGCAGTGCCACCAGAAGTGGTGCTGCTCGTGGTGGTGGTGGCTGAAACCAAGTTCCATGACTCTTCTGTGCGTGGTCTTCATCTATTATTAATTTGCTGTTCCCACTGCCAATTATTCTCTTTCCCATCAGCATTGTTTTGGCTGATAGCTTGAATTTATCTCATGTCTGTGGCATTTGTGACTGAATGAATGCTACATTGTCTATAACCACCTCTTGTTTTGTCTTCTATATGCAATAACCATTCCATGTGTGTGCTTTAACTTGACCCCTTACATTCTGAGTGCAAATAATAAACAGAAAGAAAGAACTAACTAATGCAGTTTTGATACAAATTTTATTTAGAAAACTCTCTTGTGCGAGGTGATATTTTTATAATAATGAATTATATATTTTAATTTTCCAATACACAAGCACTACCAAGATCAACATTTCATTTTTGTGAAAATGTCAAATCATTTGAGGCCAACATGGGCCAAAGAAGAAAATTTTCAACCTTAACTAATGCCAACATGGAACCTCTACAAGGGGCCAGTTCAATGGTTTGCAAAGCCCATTTACAGTTGTACTACTAAAACAAAAAAATCGAACCCAACCCAATCATGCTCGAGCTGAGCCCGTAGGGCCTTAACCTGGGCCAGAACCATACCCTAGAGGGCGGGGTACATGACTGATTATATTGCTATATGAGTGAATGTGAGCGAATCATATGATAAGGGCAATCTTCATTTCTTCAATAAAGGAGTTGATAAAAGTGCAATGCTTAAAATAGTAGAAAAGGTCCCATACGGACCACAAGAGAGGGTAACTGACCAACAAAGAAAAGGAGAGAATTGGTGCATCCATTGAGGGGGGGCCTGGCCGGCAGCTCCACATGGCTATATATGCGTAGGTTCATTCCCCACTCATCTCGGGAACAAGTGTGCATGAAGCTTCCAAAGCCCCACTCCACCCAACAAGCAACGGCACCACCATGTGAACTAATCTTCAGTCCGATGCTCCATAATATGGCTAACAATGCCCACCCAATCAGGGCCGTCTTTGTCTTCTTCAAAAGTGTAGACAAGAATGAACAGGGCAGTTAGAAAAAACCAGTGATTGTTTAATCTAAAAATCAAGCAAACAGTGTATATAATATTTGCTAATAACACCCACCTGCTCATGGGTTCTAGACTGGCATCTGTTAAATCACATGCCCAATTTTTTTTTTTTTTTAACTTGTCTAAAGCCTTTTGTCCCAAACCATGATGTATATAACCATGCCCTCTACATGTTTGACAAAATGGGGCCCACAAATACCCTCAGTTAATTAGAAGCCAGAATGTACTTCCCAAGTGATCTAACAAAAGACAGTAGTTTAAATGACATGAGAATCAATCTCATAAGCAATTTATCTCTATTCTTAGGGTGTCTCGATTGGTCACTTACTATGATATTATCACAAATTTAAAGATAAAAGACTAATGGTGTTACATTAAAAAACTTTACAAAGAATCCCGTGTACACTGTAGTGAACTTAACGTAATGGGTGAGGCAAAAGGCAAAACCCATCCCTTATGCACACAAACTCCTTTTTTTAATCTAGACTTACCCCTACAATTTAGGTTAAAAAAAAATCAAACTTGTAAACTTCGAACACCTACTAAAAAAATTATTTTAAAATGGAGACAGTCAGGCAAAAGTCACTAAGTGAATTAAAAAAATAATAATTCTAACTAGATATTGTCCCAAACCATGATATATACGCGTGTGTGTGTGTGTACACATTATACACCGTGCCCTCTACACGTTTGACAAAAATGGGTCCTCCAAATGTACAGTGGAGTCCCCCAACTCTACTTGACAAATGCTACTTGATCTAACGCAATCTTAAAAGATATACATTGTCTGTCCTTGTGCTCTTTTGTCCTACCTTCCGTGACTCATGTCTCCACTCACCCCCGCCCTTTTGCTTACCTGGAAAGCCAAATCTTGCTTCGCAATCACTGGATATTTATCTGCATTAATGGCAGCCTCTCTTTCAATCCTAGGCGCACATGATTGATCAATCGATATGTGCGTTACCCATTACAGTTACGCCTATATAAAGCCCTGCTTCTCCATTTTCCTCACAGGCCTATCCAGTATCCATTCTCTTCCAGCTTCCTCTCCTCAGAAATTTCGAACTTTTTTCTAGTTCAATATGGCCGCCGCCGCCGCCATGCCTGAAAACTGGAATTACGTCAACGGATACGACGAGTTTGATAAGCTTGAGCTCCAAGAGATCAACAATGCTCTTCTTGATTCGCTTTTGAGGAATCGACGGAGGATTGCGACGACGAGAGGTTAATCAGCGTGATCAGGTCTTTGGAAGCGGAGATTGATGGTGATGTGGTGGGCGGCCCTGATTTGCCCACGTACGATGAGTGGGCCAGCCACTCGGAGCGTGGAGAGCCGCTTAATGGCCGGGGCTGCTCCACGCCGTCGGACCTCGACGTCGAGTGCGTGGACGTGGAGATGGCGGAGATGAACGGCTGGTACGTGGACCCGTGCGGGGATGCAATGGACGGTTTGATGGGATTTGACGGCGTTAGGGATTATTCGCACGAGTACTACGGGTTTGGCTTGGAAGAGAGCAACGGCTATGGATCTCTCTGGCCAGAATCCACGCTTCTGTGATGGACGGCTGAGATTCAGCCACGTCTGTTGACCTTTTCTATATTTTTTTTTTCACTGTATTAAATGTAAATGCTAATTCAGAATAAAGTTTATCTTTATATTGTTTATAATATGTCGGTATTGGTGTTACCAAAATGGACTGAATCATCATGATATTAAATCAAAATATTTCTAAGAAATTCAACCACAATGATATGATTTAATTATAATAAACTGTCCCATTATTATATAAGATATGGTCTCCAACTATTTATTAATTTTCATTTTATAATAAGATATGGTGCCCTCCCTTTAAAACATTAGGGCCCACTTGATGGGGGTCAATTTTTTAGTTTTTATTGTATATTGTTAAACAAAATAAGAACAATTTTTCATAATTATTGTTTTATTCTCCATTTATTTTCTTTCTCTTAAGACGATGGGGATCGAACTTTGGCTGAACGAAAAGTTTTTAATTTTTATTATATTTATTTCAAATTATTCTTGCGCTTTTTGCGTTTTGACTTTTTATATCGTTACTCATGTTTTGTGCTCTTTTGATTCTAAATTTGTGTTCGTTTCTATTTCATTTTTTATTAAAAAAAAAAGATATTATGTTTGCTCCCTAATTCTACATGAATAATAGACCCTAGATTATTCTTGCACTCTTGCATTTTTTGTTTTAATCTAGTTTCGTATATTTTGTACTTTTTGACTCTAGATTTATTCTAAATTATTCTTATGCATTTATAGCTTTCGATTCTAAATTATTCTAGATTATTTTTGAGTTTTTATATTTTTTATTTTTTAATTTAATGTTACACATTTTGATACTAAATTTTTCTTTTATTATTTTTGTGATTTTTGTATTTTTTTATTTTGAACCTTTTTCTTGCAAATAGTCGGCTCTATTTAAATTTTTTCATTTACAGTTAGTCTCAAATCTTCATAAAAATAAAATCTTAAGTTAATTAGTCGATATATAATTTATATATGATTTGTCAGATTAAATAATATAAAATGATATATATATAATTATAAAAAGAAGGGTGTGTCATTATAAGGTCAAAGCATCATTTGGATGAAAGGCCATTGAGTGGGTTGGCATATTACATTAATAGAGATAAGAATCAGGTTTCCATTAAGTATTAGTGGGGTTGTTTCATTATTATTCACCACTTTGAGACCATGAAGATTTGGCAATTCTTCATGATCTGTACCCAACCGCCCATCTATGTATGTGTGTGTTGGCACCAATGTCTTCCTTCAAGATTGGTTTGGGGGGATGCTAAAGAATATGGAAACATCACTTTCCTTATGATTCTGTCACAGGTCAAGCTGCCCACTCAACCATCTTTTAAAAAGTAATATTATTGTACAAGACCATTATGATACTTGATTTGGTCCAACAACAATCATGTTTATATGTAAATAATGGCATCTTCTGTCACTTTCAAGAGAAATTTATAAGGTGGGCTAGTTAGGAGATAGGTGTCTTGAAATTGATCAAGTAATTGAACATCTTTTTTGATGGTTTAGCTTAGCATTTTGTATTTGTTATTTGGTCACTTTCTATTTTTTTCAATAGTGTCATATTGTCTTAACTTAATTTTTTAATTTCTCATAAGAGTATGGCTCATGCAAAGACTCTATTTTGATAATTGGTGATCATGGTAGGTGGGTAAGGAATTTAGTTCCCTCCCGCGCCTCAACTTGGAAATTTTTTAAAATCCGATAATAAGAAATAATTAACATAGTATTTTAGAACTTATTCTATTTGACTCATTTTCATATCTTTTTGAGTTTGATTTGGTAGATGCAACTTTATTTTCCCGTGAATCTTTTCTCGATCAATTTTATTGATTAAATTGGTTATTAAAACTTTCTCTAAATAAATTTTTTTTATAAAATCATATACTTTACATAAAAAGTAAATTTTGTAAAATTGACAAATGTAGATCTTTGATTTAACAATTGAGAATTCTCAATTGTCAAAGAGAAATTAAGAAAAGGAAAATTAGAAAATTAAGGGGAAAAGACGAGAATGAGAGAGAATTAAAAAATGAGAAAGAAACTTATTTCTAATTTCTTTCACCACGTGGAACTTAGTGTAGATCAATGGTATTTATATTGATCTATAACCTAATTTGGACACCAAAAGCAGTTTGTCCACTTAGCCTTACAACTTGCCATAGGCATGCTGGAACATTTCTCCAGCTATGCCAAAAACATGGCTTATTTAACAAGGCTCAACAGTAGGCGACTGAGTGTAGGGTGTTGACAATGTCAAGGGATGGAAGTGATTGGAAATCAAGGTTTTATATATAAAGATATGATGATGATTCTAACAAGAGCTTAATGCCCAAAACCCTTTTATTATATCACCAATCCAACAGATCTTAGAGGCTGTGTCTCCTAATTTGTTGGTGGGTCAATAGTTTAAGAGTCACGAATGTGATGAAATCTGGGGTTTTTGCTTGCTTGGAAAGCCATTAATTGCACAAAGTTTTGAACTTTCAATGGGTGATTAGACAGGATGAAGTTTGTACATGGCAACAGTTGGGATCTGTTTAGCGGAAATGGTCCTCTAGTGTCGGCATATCCTTTGGTTATGATCTTCTACTATTTAAAAATATATGATGTCATTTAGTTTGATAATGTAATTATCTCTTTTTTTTTTTACAAGATTTAATGTTTTTGCCTTTATTACACAATTATAAATAATCTTTGTTATATGTGATAAAATATTAAATAATTTAATATTAACATAGCATGAACAAGATGAAGATATTAAGATAAATGTGATGATATAAGAAAAAGATAAAATAAGAAATAATATTATATATAATAAGAGGGACAATGTCTAAAAATAAGAGATTGTGCGAGAGACAATTTTAAAAAGAGATAAAATATGTGAAATAAAAGATTGATAGATGTATAAGCTATTGAGAAGAAATAGAGAAGGTTTGTAATAAAAGACGAAATATAAAAAACAAATAGAACTTGAATTCTAAAACATAAATAGAAGAAATTAACGATTTTAGAGATGATACGATCATATAAAGATTATTAAAAGTCTAAAATTCGATTAGGTTTCAAAATAATACCTGCACCATGGTTTGGTAAGGTTGTCATCTGCCACTGTCTGATCTTTACATCTAAGAAATGGAGCTGACATTCATTAAGGAAACAATACAAAAGCATTAGGGACCCAAAAGGACAGAGACATAAAGCAGAAACCATGGCCAAGAAAATGAAAAGCTCTGTCCCACTATAGTTATCATTCATCAATGCATGCATAAGGCTAGAAATATCACATATAATTGGCAGCTCCATCACGGCTGGAAAGTCGGTGTGCTTTGATTCAGCTTGCAGAAAGGAATATCTGATGCAGAAGTACCTGCATGCTTCAGAATTTCATTCCCAACTTACACTATCAAGCTTGAATGCAACTATTATTCACACATCATCGATGTACGTACAGGCTTTGAGTCGCAACAAAGATAATGAATCCACCACCAGAGTTCCAACCTAATAGGATCTACAAACAAACGAATTGAACACGAGCACAGTGAAGAATACACCCGGTTTTCACTAGATCACTCAAGCGATGACTATCTAAAATTTTTCGACTCAGCATTAGAGACATCCATACGTAAATCCTCCGAGGAATTTTTGTGGGTGGGTGATACCTTGACCAGTACGTCATTTTGATCAGAGTTGCTTGATGAGATGTCACTTTCCTTCTCGGCACCTTTAACATTAACTTCATCTAATGGGACCTCAACATCCATTGCAGGGGCACTTGGTGTTGCCTGATCATTAAGTTTTTCAGATTTGAAAGAACCACCGGAGCTGGATATGCATCTGGAAACAACGGGAGTCCCATCTATTTTAGAGGCGTAAATCTGTGGCTGAAGACATTCCTCATCAGAAGATTTTGACCCTGGAGAATTGCTTCCTGTCGCCTCTGATCCTGAACCACGCCGTGATTTTTTGGACCCTTTACCAGAAAATGCATGCTTGACATTAGAAGCAGATCTTCCCGCGTGCTTTAGAATGCTCTTTGCCTTATCCTTCACTCCTTTCTTGTGTGGGCTCTCCTGGTCACTTCCTTCGGGACTTTCTATACCTTCTGCTTTTGGAACGCCGACAGGAGATGATAAAGAAGGGCTGTCCTCCACGATGAGATTCACGCCAGTCTCTTTGGAATTGACTGCCTTAAGATTGGCACGTGGAGATGGAAGTGGCTCATCAATCCCTTTGGATGTATCACCCTGTTTGTATTTCCTGTGAAATAAGGAACCAATCTTCTGCAGACCCCTAGCCACTTTGTTTGGTGGTTGTCCTTTATTGCCTTCCGGGCTATCCTCAGTGCTGCTACTATCATTATTGGAGGGAGCAGACTCTCTGGCAATATGCGAATCAAGAAGCCTGCTCCTTCCTTTTCTAGGCTCCCATATTTGCGAAACTTCACTGCCGGGTTGGTGGACCCATATCCCAGTCTCTTGTTGCCCTTGAATATCGATGGGCTCAAATTTATCTGCAACTTTTTGAGGCTTCTCTGACAGTCCAGTTGCAAGAGAACCTTTCTGAGAAGACTCATTTGATGATTTTCCTTCATTATCATCATTTAACTTTTTACTGTCCCAGGATATATCTGGCCCCTGCACATAATTGTGTCAAGTTAAGGACAAAATTCTTGCATAAAAGTATGAAATTATTCTTCACGTTTTTATTAAGTGCATTTATATTTCTTCATGTTCAAAATGAGAAATAAGCATGCCATTGAAATCCATGAAAATGAACGGAAGCAGAAAGAATATCATTATGCACCATGAAATTTGCTTCCCAATTCTGAAGAACTTCAACTGCAGAAAAGAGTACCTTCTTATTGCCTTCAGTTACAGTTATGGCAAGATGTAATCGCCCCATTTTGATGTTCTGGAGAGGCAACCACATGTCATATCTTTGGCCATCCCTAAGGTCGTTGATAAGTACAGAACATTCCCTGTAAAAAAGCAGAAAGTTGATACATCAAAGAATGGTTTGCACTTTGCAGAATAGTGACGCCTTAAATTGCAAGACAATCAAATTCAGAGTTAGCAACTGGGGTTCATAATTTACCTAGCAATGCACCATAGAAATGAAATGAATTTCATAAATGTCATGATAATGATTGAATATAATACCTAGCAATGCACCATAAAAACACAAAAGGAGGTAATTTATTGAAGTAGTAACTCCAGTAAAAAGCCATGACACTTCCTATACTGCTGAACTAAGTAATCAAAATCCCAAATTTTAAGATAGCACTGAAATTATTCAGCAGGCAACAAGATTACTGGGTACACCTGGCCTTGCAAATCCTGATTTAAAGAATATACCACCAAACATAATCACATAATTCTATACATTCATGAAACACGTTTAAATGGAGACAGCATGCAAGATGTTGGACATCCACCAACATGCCATCTCCACCTGACAATCAGAAGGCAGTGTACTCAAATCTTCCAAGCGTCCAATTTTATTCGTACTAGACACTCATACATGAAGTCAAACTTTAGCATAGTAACTAGTTATTTTCAAATAGCCATTAACCTCATGTTATTCTTAAAGGTGTCAGGACACCTTAGCTCAAAGTCTCAATAAAAGAAAAAGTATTAAGCCTTTTAAACAACTTGCCAGAAGCCTTCCTTTCATCCAGAAACACCCCATTTAGTATACTTGCACGCAGCTAGAGATGGGGAGATGAAAGGAGGCTTGGGGTTGCGGGGGTTGTTATCCTGGAACCTGGATGGTGAAAAATAACTAGCACATACGCCTTCACCAGTAATTTCCAAGTATTAGCAAATATTAACAAATAATAAAAGAAAAGTGAACCCTAAATTAGGGGAGGGAAACATCTTTAATGTTATTAATGGTAAATAGCAGTTAGTACGACATTACCCAAGGCCATCATCAAAAATATGATCTTTGTCAAGAACTTCAATAGCAAGCATATTTGGTGACTCCCATGTAAAAATGGGGATCTTAAATTCTTCATGCCACTTTGGAGAGAGTGTTTTCTTTTGTATTGCAGTCCTGTATCTTTGAGTACCTAGTTGCATTTTTACATATGGATCAGCCAATCCTGAAAAAAAAAAAAAAAAGGCCCCAGTTATGCATGTGCCTGATCTATGGTGTGAGTAGGCAAAAGCATAGCTTTAACCAACCATTTAGATCCGAAGGTTTCATGTCAACAGCTTCAATAACTTCCACTATAGCATAAGCAACTGGCTCCTTCTCATTCACAGAGAACCAACATTCTGAGACATGCAATTCAAATAATTTAAAGATGAGAAAACCTCTAACCATCTATAATAGGTGGGAAATGGCATTGTATCATTATCAAATCGATACAAGCATTGCTTGACAAAGAAACTGAGAACTACGCTCACCCAACAAAATAACCAAGGAGAACACTTAATCAAGATCTACCCTTGTCTGGGAAAATCCCTTAAGATGAAAGCTTACTACTGCAGTAAAAATCCAACCACAAAAAGCTGACATAGAAGTCAAATTTTATGACAGATTCCTCTCTCCCTGGAGAGATCCAATTTTAAATCTCAACATTATACACCACGGCACATGAAAAAAAAATGACACTAACCAATGCAGATGCCACATATAGCCATCCCAAGGACAATGGCTTGGTAATGCTATTTCTACACAAAGTTTGTACACTCAAGAAATTAAGAATGCTTCTTCACAGAATTATCAACTAATTTTCAAAAATTATAAACACTTATTCCTACTAAAGTGTTCATAACTTTTGAAAATTAGTTGATAATTTAATATGTCACTAATTCCTTGTAAATGAACTTCTAATTTCTTTAGTATACAAACTGTGTACAAATAGTATTAACGTAAAAAAGAAAAGTTATTTTTTAGTGTAAGTTTTTGGTACTCAAGCAACGAACTCACTTCCCAGTTACCAGATTTTGAATCCTTATTTCTTTCTTCATATAATTACCTGGCTGTGGTGAAACAAATTTCTCCATGTCAACAACCAGCATGTTGGGCTGCAAAGATTGAGAAAATTCAGATTATGAGAGAGAGAGAGGGGGGTGCGAAATGCGGTAGCATTATTAAGACTAACAACCAAAGCAGTGATTGCCACAGTCCGAGAGGGGGAATAGCTAATGAACATAATGAAAGCACCAAACAAGATCTGATTAAGAAAATAAAGTTTAAAATAGACAATATGACAGTTATGTGGATAAAATGGAGTATAAAGATTCTACTTCACCTCAACTAGTGTTTGCTCAAATACAAGCGCCAGAAGCTTATCCTGATCAAAGAGAAAACAGTAACAGAAACAAAAATGAGACAGAAGGAAAAAAGGGGAGGAGAGAGAGAGAGATTCAAATAATTAATACATATGAAATTTGAAATCTACACACCAGCCATCCCGCAAGCCCTGGAAGTTCTGTCACATCAAGGCCATGACTGAAAATAGGTTTTACAGTCATCTGAAAATAAGGTGGCTCAACAAAGCATACCCGCAAACGGCCAAGGAAAGGCCATTGACGAAGGAACTTTACCCCAACCAAGACCTGGAAGAGAAAAATAACTTATTTCTCTCAGGCATAACAGGTGAGCTTCTAATGTAGTACCCAGAGGATCTGAAGCAGTGGAGTTCTTTTTAGCTATCAATAACATAAAACAATTATTTAACCCAAAAAAAAAATGACTGAAAAACAGAAATTAGACTATTACAAAAATTGGAGTGATTTGCATGAAGAATAATATTTGCTTGGATGATCTTTTACTTTGTAAGTTAATGAATTTCATATTTGGTGAAGCAGACATTGAAAGGATTTCAAGGACTTGTTTACAGATACCCAAAGCAAAATAGAAACATCAATACTATTTCATGATCAGCCCTTCCAAAAATTGAAGATGCTCTGAACCTTACATGATTTATTGAGTTTGCTTCCAATATTTGATGGTTCAATTTGAAGTCAAATAAATGCAACAGATCTTATTGATGGTCTGCTGATGTGGACCCTAATAGCACCAGGCCAAATTGCACCTCTAGTATAAGTATCATTGTTATTCTATTATGAGACTGTAGACCGAAATCTAATTATGAAGGAAAATGATCTATAATTCTTAATCTTGCTGGGGATCATTTTTCCTCTTAATTAGCTGAATGATATAGCATAAAATGCAGTTGCATAAATTTTTACTTATTGTTAATTTTTCACATATTGCATCATTTCAACCAACTTTAATTTTTATGGTTTCCTAGAAAAAAAGGGAAGGACCAGAAACCACAGTCTTCACAATTCTCATCACTAGAGGTTTAAGTTATATGCAAGACTTCACAGCAAATATAAATTCCCTCTCAGAAGATAAGAAGATCGTGCACAAATAGTTCATCAATTTAATTCAGTGGAAAGAAGTCTACCAGATATCTTATTATTATTTCCCACCTGCATATTCATTGTATAGTGTTTGGTTAAAAACAAGGAATATATATCACGGGGGAAAAGAAGACATTGTACTCCAAGCCTTGACTAACAAATTTTCTAGTTATTACCTTCCCTTCAACATGCATGCCCGTCAAATGTAGCTTTGTCCACATTCCAAAACCCAGTCCCTCCTTTAGTTTCACTGCAAGTATTGCATTCATATCATCTGCAGTACGAAAATTCAATCCCAACTCCAAAACCTGCAGTTAATCAATTCCAGTATTATTTTCAACAAATTAAAGATATATTATAAACCTAGATAAAACATCACTCACATGGATCAGCCATATCTAAAACAAGATTACATACCAAGTGGTCATCACTGGTGGATTGACGAAGAACCCTCATCTCTGTGATCATAGGTGGTGATCTTCCCATATACAGATGCTGAACCACAGCTTCCTTCTGCATAACAAAACAGTTCTCTTGACAGGTAGATAAGCACAACAAAACTTAACACTGTAGTCACCAGTTCATTCTGTTTTTCTCCTCTCTAAATCAAGGTCACATAGGGCAAGTGTCAGTAGCAACTGTAAGATTGCTCCCTCGTGACAAGAAAGTACGGGTTTGAGTTGTAAAAACCTCCTCTTTGCCAAAAAACAGAGAGAAAGCCGGACTTTTAAGTATGACCCTAGCAAAGTAGAAGTCTTGTGTTTAGGGGTTGCCCCTTCCTCTAAATCAAGGTCAAGTTCATTTTTCTAGATACATATTATAAAGGATATTTTGGAATGTAATTTTATTAAAAATTTAAGCGTGGATAATGGCATGGTGAAACTTAAAAGATTAAGTCATCCTAAGAAAAGATCAATCCGAATATCTTAGATCAATCCGAATATCTTGGATCAATCTGTCATGACCCTAGGAGCAATAAAGGGGCATTATTGTAATAAGGTATAATAGTTTGTTAAAGATATTTGGCAATTTGTTATGAACACATGGTGCTATTAAAAATTAGTTAAACAGCTAGCTATGCCTGCCAATTTAAGAGGAGTGAATTATGCTTGAATTGATTAAATGAAACTCTCATTCTCTCTCTAAGATTTCTCTCAAATCCCCCTCTTGTTTCTCTCTATTGCTCTCCCTCATTTCTCTCTAATTTCTCCCCCCATTTCCCTCTTGAATCATTATGTTTCAATCCTATTCAATCGGATCCTTCTGATTGCCAATTCCAACCCTGTTATGAACCCTAGGTTCATGACAAAAGTGTACTTGAAACTGAGCCATCAACACCTCAAAGCTATCTCTCGTCAACTAGTATCCAAGTTAAGCCCCAAATTCTATGGTCCATTTCCAGTGCTGGCTAAGGTAGGGCCAGTGGCCTACCGACTACAACTACTGGAGGGAGCCCGAAATCCGGTCTTCCATGTCTCTCCTCTCAAGAAAAGCATGGGGTCACAAGTTGCCAATCCTTTCCTTCCATCCAATCTCCATGAAAAAGCGAAGCCAACAATTCTTATGGCTATACTGGACAGGCGTGTCATCTACCAGCAAGGAGCTTCTATCATCCAAGTGTTCCCTACACTCGAACAACAACACATGGGAGTACCTCCCAGATTTACAACAACACATTTCTTGTCTTAAGGACAATAAATGTTTGTAGGGGGGGAGAAGATGTCACGTACCTAGCTGCTACATGAGAAATATTGTAATAATTAGTAGCCTTTCCGTTTTCCGTTGATTAGAAAAGAGTTGAGCTTACTGGCAGCATGTGCGGCAAAGCTAACTAACGCCTACAAGTGGGTAGGCAAGTTGCTAATTCTAGAAGGGATTTTAGGCAACCGTTTTGGCGCCTATACCCAGTTGAGCAGTATAACTACCCTGCCTCAGCCCAATTGTACTCACTTTTGGAAAATTGAATCGGTATTATTTTCCTCTCAATTCTCTTTCATTCTGTTTCTTTTCTCTCTAACTTTCCCTCCCAAATTCTCGACTCACTTTTCCTCTCAGTTCTCGCGAGTTTCTCTCTTAATCAGTCAGATCCTCAATTGTATACACATTGGATAGTAAAGCACCAACATGTGCAAACATAAGGACAACAGAAATAAGGATGTGTGGTCATATAAGAAAAGATAAAATTAGAGATAAAGTTATTCATAATTGTAAGGAAATAAGGAGCATGTTTACAGATTTATACAATTTATGATTTGTTGTTTTTTTGTATAGTTATTTGGTTTATTTTTCTGTTGTATTATATGTCAGTGGGCTGAAGTTATGGCCCTCAAGTTATGTTTTGTGTTCAGATTAGTAGTTGGACAGTGGATCCTTAATTTAAGGAAGTGGGGAGTGCTTCTCCTAAACTGTATATACATTGAGTTATAAGCTGGAAATAAAGTTAAGCTTTTTCTTACCAATTCATAACATGGTATCAGAGCCATAAAGGCATCTGATTCCCTAAGAAACCAACATCTCAATCCGAGACCTTAAGCCTAACTATCTTGTGACTTGAGAAGTTCAAGTGCAGTTCATCTGGGAGCTATGTTTACCTCAACCGAAGCAAGTGGTACCTCTAAATCACCAGTTACAGCCACTATTTGTGGGTAGAATAAAAGCAATCCATCAAGTGGAGAATTACAAAATATCCAAGCAACCTATAGGTTGAATGGTAAGAACTATTTGAAATGGTCTCAATTGGTTAGGATTTTTTTGAAAGGAAGAGGCAAATTGAGCCATCTACTCAGTACTAGGCCTAAGCAAGGAGATCCTACTTTCGAAGTTTGGGATGAAGAGGATTCTATTGTAATGTCTTGGCTACGAAATTCTATGCTTCCTGAGATAAGTGATACTGTTATGTTTTTAGGTACAGCTAAAGAAATTTGGGATGCAATCAAGCAAACTTATTCCAAAGTTCGAGATGCAACCCAAATTTATGAGATCAAGACAAAGATCTCAGCAACCAAGTAAGGAAACCGTTCGATCACTGAGTATTCCAATCTCCTGCAAACTCTATGGCAGGAAATGGATTACTACCAGTGTATCAAAATAAAATGTCATGAGGATGCTGTCCTACTTAAAAGGTATGTTGAAAAAGAAAGGATTTATGAGTTCCTTGTTGGCCTAAATATTGATTTTGATGCAGTGAAAGTCCAAATACTAGGAAAAGAGGATTTACCATCTTTAAATGAGACTATAGCCATTGTCCGAGCTGAGGAAGGAAGGAGAGGTGTCATGCTTGAGACTCATACAGGGGAGAACTTAGCACTAATGAAAAGAAAGATCCAGCATTCCAGTGCAGAACATCAAGGAGGTGAGACTAAAAAACCTATAGATACGTCACGATCAAACAAAGATCTCCTATGGCACACCTATTATAAGAAGCCTAGACACACTATAGATAAGTCTTCCATGGGAAACCATAGGCTGAAGGTAAAGCACCAGGCAAGCAGAAGAGGCAAGAGCGTCCCTATGTGGTTAACACACAACAAGTGGGGGAAATGGAGCATTCAGAACTTGTGATTGTTGAGTTCAACAAGGAAGAAATCTCTAAACTGAAGTAACTGATTGGATCCCTAGAGAAATCTACTAGTTCAGGTACCTATACCCTAATCTCTTCAAGTATTTCCTTCTTTTCTTATACACTAAATGCTACAAATATTGCTCTCTCAAATGCCTAGATTATTGACTCAGGTGCCACCAATCATATGACCTGCTCTTCTAACAAATTTGTGTCCTATGTCCTATAGTCCCTATCCTAGTAACCGAAAAATTACCATTGCTGATGGTACAACTACCACAGTAGCAGGTCAAGGAGATGTTTATATCAATGAACATTTTACCTTAAAAAATGCACATATACCTACACTTTTCACTAACCTTGTTTCAATCCAAAAACTTACTTCATATTTTAATTGTAGAGTGATTTTCCATCCCTCATATTGTGAAATTCAGGAGCAGAACACGAGGAAAATGATTGGGCATGCAAAAGAGAATGAAGGTCACTATTTTCTTGAGGAACAAAGCAGTGGACAGGAACCTAGGCTAGCCAAAATATCTCTTATGACATGTATGACCGAATCCTCTCAATCTTGCAAAGAGAAGATTTGGTTATAGCATTTTCGTTTGAGTCATCCTTCTTTTAATGTTTTGAAAATTATGTATCCTTTATTGTTCAAAGGATTAGATGAATTAGACTGCCAATGTGACACGTGAATTTACAAAACATAGAAGGGCCTCATTTCCAATGAATGTTAAGTGAAGTCCTTCTCCAGTTACACTTATTCACAGTGACATCTAGGGTCCATCTTCTATTCCTAATATCACTAGTGCTCGGTGCTTTGTGTCATTTATGATGATTGTACTAGAACCACTTGGATCTATCTTTTAAAGAACAAATCAGATGTCAGTTCTGTAGTCTCTATTTTCTATAATCTGATCAAAACTCAGTTCAATGTTGCTATCAAAAGAGTTAGATCAGACAATACTAAGGACTACTTTAATCAGTTTCTTACTTCCAACTTCCAAGAAAAAGGCATAATCCATGAGTCCTCTTGTGTCAACACCCCACAACAAAATGGGGTGGTCGAAAGAAAAAATGGGAATCTTCTAAATATCACTAGAGCCCTTTTATTTCAAGGGAATGTTCCAAAACAATACTAGGGGGAGACTATCTTGACTGCTACTCATCTTATAAATCGACTGCCATTAAGAAACCTAAGTTCTAAAAGTCTTGTTCAACTGTTGTCCCAATTCTTTCCACAAGCTTCAATCTCTAGTGGTCTCATACCTAGAGTATTTGGGTATGTAGCATTTGTTCATCAGCACTCTCAACAAAGGGGAAAACTGGATCCTAGGGCTCTTAGATGTATTTTTGTGGGGTATTCATCTACTCAAAAAGGGAATAAGTGTTTTCATCCTCCAACCAAATTTTTTTCCGTATCAATGGATGTTCCATTTGCTGAACAAACTAAATATTTTGTTCCAGGGGAGATTTCAGTAAGTGAGGAAGAGGATAGAAATTTGTTTTCCCCTGAGTTCCTTCTTTATTTCCTACTTCTATACAACCTACTGTTTCATCCCTACAATCAGCATCTAATTCTCAGTCCAAGCCTTAAGAACAAACAGAAATGTTAATTCAAGAGGCTGAACCTTGTCCACTTCAAGTTTACTCAAGAAGGAAGAAACCTACTTATTCAACACCTGTTCAAGTATCTGAATCAGCGCCTAAACTGCTTATTCAACACCTATTCAAGTATCTGAATCAGCGCCTAAACCTAACATTGAGCAAGTTGAGGTAACTACTTCTACTACCTTCTACCCTAATGAAGTTGAACATGTTTCTGATTTGCCAAATTCAGCTGAGATTGACCTACCTATTGACACTCACAAAGGGACCTGTCACGAGTGTGATTGTTGTCACGAGAATGGCTGAATAATGGGGGCGCAAGTGTAACTAACAATTGTAGAATGTAGAGGGAAGATTGGTTAGTTAGTTAAGCAAGTTGATTTCAAATTTTTGTAAATAAGGCAAGTGGCCTTTGGTGCCTAAGGATGGGCAGAATTAGTATATATAGCTCTAATGCCATCCTCCCAAACTACTTAGAGAATTATCAATACATTCATTCTCTCCCGCCATTTCTCTCTTGATCTCTCTCTCTCTCTTTCTCGTCTTCTTGAAACTTTTGGTTACTTCTACATTCCTCTCGGCTAAAGAGGAATTCAAGTTGTCAGAATCAGAGTTCTGACAATTCTAGTATCAGAGCAGATCTAGGGCCGCGATCTCATCAGAATTCACAATGGTTGACGACACAAGGATGAAGCAAATGGAAGCTCAACTGAAGCCAGTCACGGCGGCGGTGTCCGACATGCAGATGCGGATGGGTGGTTTGGAATCGTCCATGGAGGTAGTAGTGGAAAGGAGAATTGAAGGCGCCATAGAGCGATGGAGGGATGAAAATCGAGAGCGACACAATCAATTGCGTGACCAGATGCAAATGTTTATACTCATGGTCACGAGTTAAAACCAGGTGAGGCTCTCATCGGATTTCCCTCCACGGGAGCAATCCAATCCCATCTTACCTGGCCATAACCCGCCGTCCCGCGTAGAAGGTGCATCTGAATTTGAGGGTGATCCGACGATGGTAGAGGAGAATCACATGGAGAGGCCGCAAGGCAGGCACATAGCTTCCCATCCGCATGGATTTCCAACTCCTAAATTGGAAATACCAATGTTTAATGGGACAAACCCGAGGTGGTGGGTGCACAAGTGCGAGAGGATGTTCAGCTTCTATGGGGTACCAAAGCAACAACGTGTGACTCTCGCAGTAGCATACCTGAACGATGCAGGGGATGCATGGTTTCAGGGGTGGATCTGAACTAAGGAAGGTTGCCGATGGGCGGAATTTGTAGAGGACCTTTGCGAGAGGTTTGGAGATCGGAATATGCTAGATGTGGTCGAGGAGTTCAATAAACTCTGGCAAGAAGGAACGGTGCAAGGATATCAATCGAAATTTGAGGAGCTTAAGTCCCTCATGATCATTTTGTACCCCCACCTGACTGAGGGGTATTTTGTTTCTAGTTTTGTGAGTGGATTAAGTGAAGAATTAAGGCCCACTGTCAAAATGCAACAGCCAAGAACGGTTAAGCAAGCCGCAGAATGTGCAAGGCTTCAAGAGCTAACGATAGAAGCATTAATGAAGAAACAGATGGGGCAGATGAGGGCCTTGAATGTGGGAATAACTTCAATGGAAACAAAGGAGTAGAAAGAGAAGGAAGTAAGATGATCCAAGGAAATGCAGGTGGAGGACAATCCTCTGCCTTAACTCCAATCCCTCTGAATAGCGGACGGTTTTCCGAATAGAGGAGAAGAGCAGGACTCTATTTTGTTGCGGGGATCGATATACTCCCAGACATCAATGCAAGAGGCAACTCCTACTCATAGAAGAAGATGAAGATATGGAGGAGCAAAAGGAAGAAATGCTGCCTCAAGGCAATGAAGAAGGGGAAGAAAACATAGAGATATCTCTCCATGCCCTCCGAGGTCTAGCCAACAGCAAGATTATACAAGTGGAAGGGAAATCCAAGGACCACCAGTTAATGGTCTTAATAGATAGTGAAAGTACTCATAACTTCCTTGATGAGGGGACGGCCAAGAAGTTAAAATGTGAGTTGACAGGGACACAATCCTTGTCAGTAACGGTGGCCAACAGCAATAAGGTGATGTGTCAATCGGCGTGTGAAGGGTTTTGCTAGGAGATGCACGAGGAGCCTTTTGAAGCTAATTTAAGATTGTTAAAGTTAAGGGGGTGCGATATAATCCTAGGTGTGGACTGCATGAAGGGTGTGAGCCCTATCAGATTTGACTTCAATGCAATGGAAGTTACATTTGAGAAGGATGGCAGGAGATTGACACTCACAAGAAGTCCGAAAACAGGGGTCTATAAGATGATTACTGGGAGGAGGTTGCAGAAAGCCTTAAAGTCCAAATGGACTCAGGTGACCCAACTGTTTTCGATTGAGGCAGTGGAACATGGAGAAGGGAATACCAAGCAACAAGAAGCAGAGATTACTGCCCAATCTCAACCTTGGTAGGTACACGAAATAGACTTCCTTAATAAACTCTTGTTTGAATTTAAGGACCTGTTTGATGAACCTCAAACACTGACACCTTACCGACCTTTTGATCATTCTATTGTTTTAAAACCAAATACCGAACCCATCAATATTCGACCCTATAGATATCCTCCTAAATAGAAAGTAAAAATCGAGAACCTGATTAAGGATATGTTGGCTAGGTCAATTGTTTGTCCAAGCCAAAGCCCCTATTCCTCACCTATACTACTAGTCAAGAAAAAATATGGAAGCTGGCGCTTCTACATAGACTACCGCCAACTCAATTCCCAAACTATGAAAAATAAGTTCCCTATCCCTATAATCGAAGACCTCCTTGATGAGCTTAAACACGCCAAAGTATTCACCAAATTGGACCTAAGATCAGGGTATCATCAGATATGTATGAACCCTGATGATATCTCTAAAACAACATTCTCTACTCATCAAGGACACTACGAATTTTTAGTAATGCCCTTTGATTTAACCAACGCCCCTGTTACCTTCCAAACCTTAATGAATCACATATTTGAACCCTACCTCCGTAAGTTTGCGTAAGTATTTTTTGATGACATTCTCATCTATAGCCCTTCATTCTCACAGCACCTCACCCATTTGAGAACTGTTCTTAAGGTCCTGAGATTCAACCAACTGTTTATTAAAAAGTCTTAAAGTGTTATTTTTCCCAACCAAAGGTAGAATACTTGGGATATGTCATATCTGGTTTAAGAGTTAGCATTGATTCCACCAAAATAGCTGCAATGTTATCATGGCCGAGGCCCACATCAGTAAAGGCCTTGAGGGGATTTTTGGGCCTCACAGGTTACTACAGGAGGTTCATTAAAGATTATGGGGCGATCAGCAGACCACTCACTAATTTTCTTAAAAAAAAGGGGTTCCGATAGGATGAGAAAGCAGAAGAGGCATTTGGGAGGCTTAAGAAGGCAATGAGGGAAGCCCCTACCTTGGATCTACCTGACTTCTCCAAACCTTTCACTCTGGAAATTGACGCTAGCAGCACTGGAGCAGGACCAATACTATCCCAAGAGGGGAGGCCCCTAGCTTTCATTAACAAAGCTTTGAGTCCAAGGCATCAAGGACTCGGTGTCTATGACAAAGAGCTGATGACAGTGTTAATTGCAGTGGACAAATGGCGCCACTATTTGGAAGGTGGATAATTCATCATCAAAACTAACCATGAGAGTCTCAAATTCCTCCTACAACAGAGGTTGCACACACATCTATAGAAGAAGGGGATGGCCAGATTAATGGGGTTGGACTACATTATCCAATACCAAAAAGGGAAGGAGAACAAAGCTGCGGATGCACTGTCCAGATGTGTGGAAGAAGCACTGACGATACCTGACTAGTATCAAGAGGTCAGTGATAGCTATGCACGAGATGAATGGGCTAAAGGCATAACGGAGCAGCTTACTGTAAATCCAACCTCAAAACCCGAGTTCACCCTAAAAAATGGAGTACTGAGATACCAAGGCAGATTGGTAGTGGGAAACCAGGAGGAGTTAAAGGGCAAGATTCTGGAGACACTGCATGGCTCTCCTCTAGGAGGCCATTCTGGGGTGCAGGGTACCTATCAAAGGGTAAAACAAATGTTCTTCAAGCCTAAACTCAGGAAGTATGTTATGGAATTTGTGTTGAGATGTGATGCATGTAGGAGATGCAAGCACAAAACAGTAGCCCAACTAGGGTTACTCCAACCGCTACCTATTCCTACCCAAGCGTGGACCAATATTTCAATGGACTTTGTGGAAGGATTACCAAAGTTCGAAGGCCGGGATTGTATACTAGTAGTGGTTGACAGATTCACTAAATTCTCCCATTTCATTGGCCTAGCTCATCATTTCACAACCTAGAAGGTAGCCCGCATCTTCCTTGATAGAGTAGTGCAACTACATGGTGTTCCCCAAACCATAGTGTCGGATAGAGATAAAGTTTTTACCAATCTTTTCTGGAAGGAGCTGTTCAAGAGCTTGGGGGCTAAGTTACACATAAGTTCAACCTATCACTCGGAATCAGATGGCCAAACAGAACGAATGAATCAATGCCTAGAAACATACTTGAGATGACTATGTTTCTTATAGCCTAAAGGATGGCATCACTTGCTATCATTGGCTCAATGGTAGTACAATTCTTGCCATCACAGCGCCATCTAGATGACACCTTTCGAGGCCTTATACGAGTATAAGACACCTTTACTACTAGCATTAGCAGGGGAGGTAACCGTGGAGACAATGGAATCCTACTTACAACAAAGGCAACAAGTGTTGCAAGTGTTGAAGAATGAATTGGCCAGTGCTCAGAACCGCACAAAGCAGTTTGCTGATAGAAAGAGAACCGACCGGGAGTTTGAGGTAGGCGATCTAGTCTACCTAAAATTTAGAAAGACCCACAGGCAGACCTTGGCCCCAAGTCGAAGCTCTAAATTGAGCCCCAGATACTTTGACCCCTATCCTATTGCAGCAAGGATCAGCAGGGTAGCCTACAAACTACAACTGCCACCGGAGTCCCAAATCCACCCCGTGTTCCATGTTTCGCTTATAAAAAAGTCGATCGGGACTCATGCAGCAAGCACTGCCCCACCCACTCTCTTAATTGAACCTACAGAGGTTTTGGAGCCTGTAGCTATTGTGGATAGGCGCATCATACACCGACATGGGGCCCCATTGATGCAAGTTCTAGTTCGCTGGTCTAATCTCCATCCGAAGAACAACACTTGGGAGTACCTTCCCTAGCTACTTACTCGGTTTCCTAGGGTGGGTGGCCTATTGTGAACTTCTTGAGGACAAGAAGTTGCTAAAGGGGAGGGTAGTTGTCACGAGAGTGATTGCTATCACAAGAATGGTTGAATAATGGGGGGCGCAAGTGTAACTAACAATTGTAGAATGTAGCGGGAAGATTGGTTAGTTAGTTAAGCAAGTTGATTTCAAATTTTTGTAAATAAGTCAAGTGGCCTTTGGGACCTAAGGATGGGCAAGAGTAGTATATATAGCTCTAATGCCATCCTCCCAAACTACTTAGAGAATTATCAATACATTCATTCTCTCCCGCCATTTCTCTCTCTCTCTCTCTCATCTTCTTGAAACTTCTGGTTACTTCTACATTCCTCTCAGCTAAAGAGGAATTCAGCTTGTCAGAATCGAAGTTCTGACAGGACCAGAACATGTACACAACACCCCATGCACTTATTCATGTCCTATAAACACTTGTCTCCCAGTCACAAAACCTTTCTCACCAACATTAGCTCAATTCCTATTCCAAAAATAATATCTAAGGCATTAAGAAATGAGAATTGGAGAGAAGCCATGAGGGTTGAGATGTAGGCACTTGAAAAGAACAAGACATGGGATCTAGTGACATTGCCTAAAGGACAAAAACTAGTGGAGTGTAGATGAATATTCACTGTTAAGTAAAATTCAGATGGGTCATTAGAAAGGTACAAGGCAAGGTTGGTTATTAAGGGTTACACTCAAACCTATGGTGTGGATTACCTTGAAACTTTTGCTCCCATTGCAAAAATGAATACCATAAGGATATTGCTATCCCTAGCAACTAATCTTAGTTGGAAATTACAACAATTTGATGTCAAAAATGTCTTCCTACATGGAGATCTGGAAGAAGAAATTTATATGAAGGTTCCACCAAAAGTGAGTCAAACAAAGGAAAAAGATGTGGTGTGTAAGTTAAACAAATCCCTATGTGGCTTGGAGCAATCTCCAAGAGCTTGGTTTGGAAAATTTACCAAGGTCATGCTCAAATTGGGATGCAAAAAAAGCCAAGGAGATCATACATTATTTATAAGGCATTCAGTTGCTGGAAAAATCACTGTTTTGCTAGTTTATGTGGATGATATCATAATGAAAGGAGATGATTTGGAAGGAATGGAAAGCCTAAAACAGTGTTTAGTAAAGGAATTCAAAATTAAGGAGTTGGGTAAGCTAAAGTACTTCTTGAGTATTGAATTAGCTCACTCTCAGCAGGGCATTTTTATATCATAGCAGAAATATATTGTAGATCTATTAACAGAGACTGGTATGCTAGGATGTAGGCCAGCTGAGACTCCTATTAAGCCTAACCATAAGCTAGGTAACAGTTCAAATGATGCAGGAACAGATAAAGGTCTCTACCAAAGATTAGTTGAGAGACTCATTTATCTAGCACATACACGGCCAAACATAGCTTATAATGTGGGAGTGGTTAGCCAATTTATGCACAATCCAAAGGAAATTCACCTAAAGGTTGTACACAGAATTATGCATTATTTAAAGGGCACACCAAGTAAAGGAATCTTATTCAAAAAAGGACAAGAATTGACCCTTGAAACTTATATGGATGCTGATTATGCAAGGATCAATTGTTGATAGTAGACCAACATTTGGATGTTGTACTTTTCTAGGGGGAAATATTGTTACCTGGAAGAGTAAGAAGCAGAATGTGGTGTCAAGATCAAGTGCAGAGGCTGAGTTCAGATCTATGACACTTGGGATTTGTGAATTACTATGGATTAAAATAGTTCTAAAAGATCTGAAGGTCAAATGCAAGGATCCTATGAAGTTGTATTGTGATAACAAATCAGCTATTAATATTGCACACAATCCAATGCAGCATGATCGTACTAAACATGTGGAAGTTGACAGACATTTTATAAAAGAAAAGCTGGAAAGTGGTCTAATTTGTACTCCATTTGTGCCTACAGGAAGTCAGCTAGCATATCTTCTTACCAAAGGCCTTCCTGGAACAGCCTTTCAAAGGCTAACAAGAAAGCAGGGAATGGATGACATCCATTCTCCAGCTTGAGGGGGAGTATCGGGAAATAAGAAGCATGTTTGTAGATTTATACGATTTATGATTTGTTGTTTTTATGTACAGTTATTTGGTTTGTTTTTCTGTTGTATTATCTGTTAATGGGCTAAAGTTATGGCCCTCAAGTTGTGTTTTGTGTTCAGATTAGTAGTTGGGTAGTGGATCCTTAATTTAAGTAAGTGGGGAGTGCTTCTCCTAAACTGTATATATATTGAGTTATGGGCTGGAAATAAAGTTAAGCTCTTTCTTGCCAATTCATAACAATAATAAAGCTGAAGTGGCTCCTATTGAAGATAAGATGCATGAGACACGATTAAGATGGTTTTGCTATGCGAGAAGAAAAGAAGAAAATCAACAGTGGCTGTTGTGTGGAAAGAGAATGGAATGGAATAAGTCTTTAGCAAGGTAAAGAGAGACTAAGAAAAGCTTGATGAGAGAGTTTTAGGTATGATATGAATTATAAGGGCATTATCAAAGATATGATCACACATAGAGATAATTAGTGAACTAGAATTCATATAGCCGAAGCCACCAAGTGAGATTAAGACTTGATATGTTGTTGTACATTATAGGGGATATTCATGCATTGGATGGAGGATGGTATTTAGGATATTTTATAGAATATTGACACCAAATCAATGGACAAATTCATAATTTTTACAGCACAAATGAACCTTGTTCGGTGTATTAGGATTTCAATTTCACAACTTAGAACAAGTTTGAAGACTAAATTCAAGTGATTGAAAGCAATAACCAATGAGTTAAGAAAGAATATCCAGCATCGTGCAATCAGAACAAAAGAAAAAAGGTACTGGGAATTGGTCCATCAAATACCAATTAACATTATGCAGTAGATGGATTCATACCACAGTCCACGGTTTGTATTTCTGCAAGAACCAAGGTACAATAGGGAGGAGAATTTTCTGTGAAACTATCTGCTCCATACAAATAGACCAGATCTTTTCGACTGTATGATTCAACCATCGCACTGATTCAGAATCGGACAGCACCTGTACAAAGAAAGGAAAAAAGAAGAAACTAAACAGACTTTTACGCATATTCGCGGCAAAGAAAATTAAAGGAACCTAAATTTACTAAAGACATCCAGAAACATTAGACAAAGAATCCCCAAACTGAAACCAACGGTAAAATACAAGTGAAAAACCAAACACTCATTTCCTTTAAGAAACGCATCAAACGATAGGCCATTAGAGTTTCAAATCATCACTAGCGCACATAGAAGAGAAGAAAACCTCACTGCTAATTTAGATGGAGACGCATGTAGAAGTTGAATACTTCTCTTGTTACCAAGACACACACAAAACATAAAGAGTTCAAGTTGTATTTTCCTCTTCTTCTAATCAAGTTCTCATTCTTACCATTGTTACCAATCAAACAGTAAAGTAATCGAATCCCAGCAAATTATCCAAATCAAAGAATCCAAAACTCACCCGTCTTTGATTAGACTGTTTCCTCTCCTCGAACCGTAGTGTTCTTCTCAATCGCTTTACATATCGCTCATGAACCTCCAAAAGCATAATCAGAATTTTCAATTAAGCCACGTCGATACATGTCTATATATATATATATATATGTTATAAAGATATTCTAAAACTTTTTCTTACCAAATATAGGTAAATTACAGAGACGAAGTAGACGACCGGGTGGCAACAATTGAAGGAAGAAAGAATCCAAATCACAGAAAGCACAATGCCGACGTGATGTAAGATCGAAATCTCCAGTATATCCATTAGATTCCCGTCCCTTCAAGCCTAAGCCAATCCCGACCGTTCTCCTAAACAACCAAAACTACAACGTTTCCACTCCAAAATCTTCTCCCAGCTCTTTCTACACACTACACTGAACAAAAATTATCCTCCAATATCAAACCTAGCGCCGCACTGTATCCAAACTTCGAGATGAACCGCCGTATATGCGTCGAAATTCACTGCCAACTGGAGCAAGATTCCGCGAAACGAAGGCTTGTTCGTCAAATTGCATTTGCAGTTCCCGTATTTGACACGGTACCTGGACGCACATATATAGATCCAATTGAACAGAATAGCAACTGAAGACCAGAATCAAACCGGCCTCGTTGTGTCTTACCGACAAAGTAATGCGAAAGAGGAAGCGGTTCAATTTATATACAGGTCGACGGGACGGAGACAGATCGGACCGGATCCGGTTGCCGACGTGACTGCGATTTACAGGCGGTTCAGCACCACGTCGCCACGTGTCGCCGTCGATTAAAAACATACAACCGGATATGTCCTGATTTGACTCTTTTCGGAGATAATAATAGCATGTGACGGCTCCCACCATCGTGATGGTACGCTGGCAAATGGCAATTAAGTGGCTCCTACCATAGTGAGTTTTATTATTTAAATTAAATCAGATGAAGATAAAATAGTCTATTATAAAATATTTCATAGTTCATAAATAATTAATGTAAATAAAGGGAGTAATACTTTAAATTTTGTGCTGTGGACCGAATTATTAGTGTAGGTCGTAGATTTTATTAGGTCACTAATAAAAAAATTTAATGAAATTTTATATTTTGATGCAAGAAAATACAAAAATAGTGTCATTTCAATGTTTTTAAAATATTTTTTATCCCAAAATACTAAGAAATCCTAAAAAACTTTTCCGATTTATTTTTCATAATTTTAAAAATATTTTTAAGTCATTTTGTAATATTAAAAAAATGTTAAAAACCCTTTTATATTCCACGATTACATTAAATATGGAAACAATTTTATTTCTGTTATATAGATGACCATGTTAGAGACAAAATTAATTTTTATTTATTTTTGTTGAATTGATGATTAAATTTATGTTTTTGTTTGATTAAATAATTATTTTTTGTAATTTATATATAAAAAATTATATTTAAAAAAGACCCCTACATTTTATTTATTTACACATTTTTTAAAAAAATTATTTTTATTTTTTTAAAATATTTTTATTTTTATTTTTATTTTTATTTTTATTTTTATTTTTATCAATTTCTCATTTTTATTTCTATGCAACCTAAACTCTATACAAAAATAAAATTAAGTCTCCTCTTCTATCTAAAAATGAGCTCTCAATGTTAATAGAAGAGCTCATAAATATAAAAAAAATAAAAAATCTTAATGAAAAATTAATCATTTATATATTCCACTATTTGAATGAAGATGAATGCAAAATCAAATTTATCTATAAATTTAAATTTAATTATTATTTTAAGTAATGATGTATGTGATTCGATTTATATATAATTTGATAAATTTTTGGATTAAGATCCAAACTGAACTTAAATGAATCGGATTAGTTTGATTTTATTTAATAATTAAATACATTCTAAATTTAATTTCTTAAACCCAAATACAATTGGTTTTAATTTAAAATTATATAAAATTTAAAAAAAAGCTTATGATCACATCATTGGGCATCTTATTTTTTCATATCTTAATCTTATAATTTTTTAGGTTGCACAAAAATAGAAACGATAAATGATACGAAACAAAAATAAAAAAATAATATTTTTTTAAAAAATAAAAAACATAAATGCAAGGGAAATGCATAAATAAAAAAATATATATAAGATTTTTTTATAAATAAAATTATAAAAATAAAATTTCATAATGTATTTTTAAAATAATTTTTGAAGATAATTAAAAAAATTTAAAATTTCATAAAAGATTTTCAATCTATGAATGACTTACGATATTACGGTATGCCGACCACAGGCTACCATCTCTCACCGAGTCGGCAAATAGCATGCAACATTCCGCTACTTGCACCCATTACCGCAATAGAGGACGATGTCGCGAATAATGCTGGGCCACTCAGCAATGAAAGTCTTGCCTAGTGGCGTGGCAGAAAACGGATCGTTGACTGCAAACGCGTCCGGTGCACCGTTTTGCACCGGATCTTGGCGCTTGTTTGATGATGCTTAACATCCAAGAAACCGACCCACACGGGTCCACCTACATGAGCCTACGTGGCTATGCAAGGTAATGTCATTTTTGTCCCACTTTGCTCGTCTAGTCTTGAAATATATTAGTTTTCTCTTTTGATTTAATTTTTGGGTAAATTAAATATGGTTATAAATTTATATATTATTAAGAGACACGCGATAATTTTTATCAAATGAAATATTTTTATTTATATGAAAATCAAATTTTCATTATTTTAAAAAAAATTAAGAATTTTACTAATTGGACGATATTTGGGGGGCAAGTAGTGTAATTTTATTCAGATGGGAGCGGAAGCTTGACCGTGTGTGGATGTGACACAAACGCACGGCATTAATTGCGTGGAGGAGATATTCAAAGGGAGTGGATAACAGTGGCCCAATGCCGTGGCCCATGGCTTTGATTGTTGGATAAGAGCTGCCCCAGGCAGCTCAAAGTTCTAAGCCACCTTTTGCATAACAGTTGGGTAATCTTATCATGTATTCACGTTAACAATACATTTATGACACTAAATTCTATCTTTTATTAATGATAATAACATATAAGTAATATTAATGATGTAAATTAATTATATCTTATTTTTAATGTCCAAATAATTCTGTTGGCCTTGATGAATGCATAGTTTGTTTTGGATCAATTAATTAACTAATTGAATTATTTAAATGTTAAACGTGAGATACAATAAATATATATTATTTAAAAATAAAGTATATTTATATTATTTAACTAATTCCCAACCATTGCCCTTAAAAACAATGACGATTAGTTTTATTATAAAAAATTATTGATATATTATTTGTTCTTATTTTTATAAAATATTGTTAAGGTATAACAATAAATTTATTTGCAACAAATAGGTGTTTCAGGTGTAGTATTCGGGAGATTTACATAGAAAGAAACTAGTTAGGGGTGCTGGTGAGTCTCTTGTGTAGATCATTTAATACTTAAATTAGTCTCTTGTTTAAAGTATAGAATATAAAAAGCAAATAAAGTTATAGTTTAAGTAAAGTTGTGAACCTATTATTACTAGAGGATGAGTATTTTATTTATAAGGAGATGAGACTAGTAGATGGAAGGAGAGTCACAATCTTTGGTTGGCATTTTGGACTTTCTTCTGAATTTGTAAGTGAGAATATCGAACGTAAAATAGACTTTGTTCTTCACGATCTTGCATCAACGATGTTTAGAGATCAAGTCTCTCAAGGTTTATGGTCTCTTAGAAAAGTTTATCGCATGGTTGGGAGAAAGCTTTTGAGTCTGTGTAACACGCAAAAGACTCTCAAATAATAGTAGTCGAATAACGCATGAATTCTCGAGAGTGTCTCTCAAAGGCCTCGAAGGATGAGGTCACTTGATTTATTGATCTTAATTATTCGATTTAGATTACTTGATCGATATCCCTTTCATGTACCTATGATTTGTTTATGTAGATTCTTTTTTCGATAAGCTTTTGGGCCTTCTTCTTTGGGCTTGGACCTATCCTTGGGCATGGGTTCGATTTCTTGGACACAACACAAGGTTTCATTCACGAGTGTTGTTGATACTTATTAAAGTGTACTTAATTTACTTTATTTATAGTATTCAAATACATTTATTGATTGAAAAAATATTTATCAACTAATAAAAGTATACATTAAATACACATTAACATATACCCTAAATAGCCATTGAATTCATTTAGCATTGCATGGAAGCTCGAATATTTAAATATTTAGTTATAATATTTTTAATAATACTTATATATGTTAATATATTATATTTTATATCATATTAATATTTTTGTACTAAAAAAAATAGATTTAGCTTCAAGATAAGTTTAAGAGAAAGAATCTCAAAGAAGGAGACTTCGGAGACCTTTTCAACAAAATAGTTTCCATAAGACTCTCCTGAGAGTTTCTACTAGCTATTTCCTAAGAAACCCTTCTACAAGCATTTATAAGGTTTATAGAATGACACGATGAAAATATATCAAATAACTTTTGAGATCTTTTTTTGAAAATTCATAATAGACAATCTCAAAATACTCACATGCTCAACGGTCTCAATTTTCATAAATAGGGATAATCTCTTCGATTGAGGTATACAATAACTTTTACATAAATTACTACTTAAATGCTTATTTATTTTTCACTGAAACTAACTTAAACACGAGAGACTTCATGCGGGAGACATATCACATCCTTCACTATCTTCTATTTTACAAGTTTTTCATAATTATAACATTATTATTATATTTTAACCACAACAAATATAAATATATAACATACTATTACATAAATATTATGAAAAAAAAAACATTTTCTTTAATCAAACTCAACCCATTTTAAGCTGTATAGTGTCATCGGATGATGAGGGTACAGTTGGTCGTCTTTATTGCTGTTAGGTGAGGCATGACACAGACAGATATCTATACATTCTGCATTTGAATTTCATTTTGTCTCAATTATTTGACTTTGCCAATGACCAAAATAAATTGACTATCTTAGGTAAATTTTGTTTGTATGCAATAATACGTATCTTAAGTCAGTCAATAGAGTTTGACAAATTAATAATTCAATAAAATTTAATTTATAATAATAAATATAAAAAGCATATTTAAGGGTTAGCAAAATTCTAGTTAAATCGAAATAATCGAATCGAACCAACCAAAATTGATAGTTTAGTTTGAGTCAATTTGTACACCAGCTTGGTTCAATTTTTAAATTTAAGTTTATTGATTATTTCATTTCAATTCAACTCGGTATACTTATTGAAAAAAATTAAAATAATCGAATCAACAGATATGTTAAAAACGATGTCATTTTTTTACTAAAATTAGTCGATTCAATTCAATTATTTCACTTTAATCAAAATTTTACTTACCCCTAATTACTTCAATTTGTTGCACTTTATTGTTTTTAATTTTTTTTACTTGAACTACTATTCGTTTAGTTCAGTTCGATTTTTTAAAAAGTTTAGTCTATTTAATTTGAGTAATTTGATCGATTCGGATAAATGTTGAGTGTTTATAATTTTTTTTATTATTAATCAAAATTAAAATATTTAAAAAATTAATTTAGATGAGCTAATATTTAAGTTTGCATCTGAATTTAAAATAAAATAAAAATTGGAGATATCTATCTCGCAGTAGAAAAACAAAATTAAAAATATCTGATTCAAGGCTCATTTGGCAAAACGGTTTGATTGCTTATAAGCTGTATCAATAACTTATAAGCTGTTAAGAAAAGTTGGTGAGGTGTTTGGTTGCACCTCACCAACATTTAAGCTATTTAGCTTAAACGTTATTGCCATAACGTTTTGCAAAAGCTATTGGGATATGGCTTTTGCAAAACGCTATTTATTTAGAAGTTGAGCTAATCAAGTATTTTATTATTTTACCCTCATCTTTTTGGTAATTTTCAACCATGCCCTATTCATCAACCTTTGCCTCCCGCCCTTTTCTTCTTCTTCAGCTCCTTCGGCTGCCGCCGTCGGCTGTCGCCCCCATCGATTGCTTCCCATCGGCAATCGCCCTTATTAGCAACATCGCCCACCATCTCCCCCACTGCTACTCCCATCGTCGCAAGTTGTTTGTTGCCCAGATCTACTTCAAGTTCGCCACTATCAACTGTTTGTCACCCCATTGGCCGCTGCCCGTCCTCGTCCGTGCTTCGCCTCTTTTCCTCTCTCATTACCGTCTGTGTGTTATATATATGTGTGTATATATATATAACAACAATAATACATAATAATATATAAACATTTATATATACATATAATAATATATATATATTAATATATTTTTAATAATTATATATAATTTGTTAATATTTAATAATAAAATTTTACATCATTCAATAATATGTCTATTTTCGTATTTTTATTAAGTTGTAATAATTTATAAACTCTTTCAAATTAAACACATAACTATTAATTAATAATTTAAAAATACATTTATTCAAACATATTATCAACTTAAACGCTACCTAACTTATACACTATAATTAATTTAAACAATATCTAACTTAAAACCTACAAAATTAAAAGCCCATCCAAACTAAGTTGGTTGCGGCCTCTGCTCCACGCAACGTACACGTGTACGGTGCAGATCTGTCCGAGTCGAAGCAACAACGCGCTTGTCACTTGCGCCGGGACGTACTTCAGCTGTATCAATGGAACGAAGACGACTTCGATCTCATCGCATCTCATCATAATCGTCAGAATCGTTAAAATTCAGTGCCTTAGCGGCGAAGATGAGTGAAGAAGGGAAGGAGAGAGGAGTCGCCAGCGGCGATCCCCACCACCACCACCACCACCATGGCGTGCCGCCGGAGCTTCAATACGGGACGTTCCAGGGTGTCGCGAACTACCCTCCGCAGCCGGCAATCGGCTTTCCTCAGCCGGTTCCGCCGCCCGGAGCCACCGCAAACCCTCAGTACTTTGCTCATGGCTATCAGGCCGTTCCAGGTCCCAATTCTCTGCCTCTCGCCCTTTCTTTCTTAATTGATGCAATTGTGTTGGAATTTTCCTCGATGTTGACCCCTTTAGATCTGAACAGCTGAAAAAGGGTTAGGAAAATGATGCAAAGGATTCCTTTTGTGCATTCTCTTGATAAGGTTAAAACGGTTCATTCAGTCTGAAAGGCATCGACTGTGATGCAGGGAACTTGAATCTGCTTTCTAGGGGAGCTCAAGGTGTAAAATTTTGTTAAAAACTGCTAATTCTTAGAATAATCTAGAAAAATTTAATTCTTTCAATTCCTTGATCTTAATCTGCCAAGCTCAAGCTGTATCCATTACTTGGGAATTTGTGCTGCATAGTGAAAAGAAAACTCAATTATGGCTAAAAATTATGAAAGCTACCAAAAATGGAAAATCTTAACAAAAAACAGAAAATATCATATTGAAGTCCTCTACTGTATCTGCTGTGACTTTATCAAAAAATTGATTTGGCTAAGAAAAATAGCTTAAAATGACAAAACTTCTAGTTAGAGGCCTTAAACAGTGGAATGTGGCAAATCACAAGTTCAATTATGGTTGATCTAATTCCGAAATGTTTCTTCTTTCATCTTGTCAAATTTAGCTCTAGTTTCGAGCTTGCATTTGCCACTTCCCAAATTTGCTATTGTCCTGTAGTTTTATATAATTCATTAGTGTGAGAGGTAAAAAAATGGGTTTTAACTTTCAACAAAGATTGACATATAGAAGTGGGTAATAAGATGTCACTGTTACAATTTTTCTATCAGTAGGATCGTGTGATAAATAAATGATGCCATACAGTGCCTCATCCACCGCTAGGGAAGTCAAAATACAATGATATCTGCTACAAAGGAGAGTTAAACCACTATAAGGAATCAGACTCAACACATCAACAGTTGATGCCTTTTTTTCTTTTTTGGCTGAATAACAGTCATGCCTTTGAAATAGCAATGAAATGCAATTGAACCACATGATCTAGGAACTTCCCATTTTTCTTGGGTAAATTTAATTGTCTGAGTTGTTATATATTAATTCAGGTATTTGCTTCTTAATTTAATTTACTTTGATACTGCTTCAGGTTATGCAGTTGCTGAAGGAACACCTGTAAGAGAACGTCGCCTTCGTTGCTGTGGTTGTGGGATGGGTTGGGTCTTGTAAGTAGCCATTCCAATGCTAATTATTTTTAAATGATTTTAGGTCTCAGTTTATGCCTTTTTGCCATGAGTTGAAGGATATGGTGTTGGTTTCAAACTTGCTTGGCCGCTTTTGCATATTTTCTCCTGGAGTATGAAGTTCCTGCCTATAAACATGTGGATTGAGGTTTCACAAGAAAATAGGAATTTCCTCTAGACTTAATCTTTCATGCATACCGTCTCAAGATGTCACTTCTATATGAATACAACAAAGGATGCAATTGTCCACATTCTGTTGAGGAACAGTAACCTTGTCGACAACAACTAACTTCTTGCCCCCTCATCTTTTTGGCAGTTTCCTTAAAGTCATCTATGGGCAAAACAAGACAAGAAGAATAGAAACAGTTTGGTGATTGACCAGACAACAAGAGGCAACAGAATCGGAAAAATAGAATAATATGAAACGTGCTGTCAAATTCAACCTACCTATTATGTGTAACATGAGAGTAGGTATTAAGAATATGCTTATAGATTTTATGGATTTTGTGGCCTTACAAGAAAAATAGAACAAGAAACAAGATCATACATAATAAGTTTAGAGTGCCTCCTATTAATGATAAGATGTGAGAGTCACAATTAAGATTGTTTGGACATGTGAGAAGAAGATCAATATTTGCACTTGTAAGGCAAATGGATAAAATGGAGAAAGTCATAACAGAGAAGGGAGAGAAAGATCAAAGAGAACTTAGTGTATAAACCTTTAAACATGATGTTAGATATAATGGCCTTATAAAGGTATGGCCATAGATAGATACGGTTGGAGGTATAGAGATGTTCTTCACATAAACAAGAGATCACTTGAATCTTATTTTTATAATGAGGTTCCAATAAAGAAGAAGATAAATGTGAGAGAATGGGCAGTCTAGTAGAGTGGTAATTTTGAACTGCCTAGAAGTTTAAAGGAATTGAGAGGAAGAGGAATCAATAAACCAAGAGAGTCAAAGAATTGGCAATGTGCAGAAATGGATATCAAAAAGAAGAGGATCATCTTTTCTACCTGAGAAGGAGCCTTTTGTTTCAAACACAAAGTGGAGGTCTCTGGGACCATGATTGAGCAGGCATTGCATTTGTCACCCTTTTTCCTAATGAGACGTGGATCCCTTGTTTGGCATCCTTGAGTTGTTTCCTTCTCAACATTCCACAAGTCAGTGGGCGCTATATCCAATTGTACAACCTGCACATCACTTTTCCTTGGTACACAATTCTATCTATCAAGGCTAGCCAAAGTGAATTCCTCAAAAGGGAGGGACCTACTTTTATGTTACCTTGACTCCTAACCCCTAATCAACAAGCCCCTAGGGATCATGAGTGGAAAGGGGGAAAGAGTAGGACCCTGCTTCAGTGTCAGTCATGGGGAGACCATCCTCATTAATATGGGTGAGGGGATCTTCTAATACGAGGGGAGTGGTCAAGTTTAGGGTTTTTGAGCCACTCCTTATTTGGAGAGTTGAATCA
The DNA here is from genome assembly GCF_014633365.1 of Diospyros lotus. Classification (NCBI taxonomy): domain Eukaryota; kingdom Viridiplantae; phylum Streptophyta; class Magnoliopsida; order Ericales; family Ebenaceae; genus Diospyros; species Diospyros lotus. The sequence continues at coordinate 31,858,870 of NC_068352.1, forward strand.
ATCCCATAGTATTGGGTGCTAAAATGCTATACCATTTAGGATCAGATCATGAAAAATATAGAAAATATGAGAAAATAGAGAACACAAGGATTTTAACGTGGTTTAGCCTCAATGCCAGCACCCATGTTCCTAGCACAGGGGGATAATTTACTAAATGGGTGGTTTTACATGGATAAACCACAAACCATTCCATACAAAGGTGCACTCTCTTGGTATTCCCCTCCTCGAAGCCATGGCCCTTAATCGTCTCACACATGGTAACAATGGTGAATACTACCTTAGCACGCACACACAATAACCCTTGCATTTTGGCTTTTTGGCACATATACAATAAGGGGTGGGAGTGCCTATTTATAGGCAAAACCCAAGTGTGAATGCCTTGGTATTTGAGGAGCATCTTAACCATTAGCTAGTGCAAGATGAGTGCCACCTCAGAAGAGCAACAAGTACTTGCCAAATGGTGATTGAGGAGATTAACTACATAGCTACTTTTGGAGTGGTTCCACATGGCGATTGAAGAATGATTGTCCCCAACAACATACCATCCATGGTGGTGAGAAGCTGAAAGGAGAAAATGTAGGAGAATGATGAAATTAACGACTTGAAGATATACTGTGTTAATGATGGTAATCTTGAAATCGTTGAATCTATTTTTTGGACACATGGGTGTCAAGCCTCAAGTATGAGGCTTGGGCAATTTTGGAAGAATCGGGAATTTGAGGAAGAGAAAGAGAGGGAGAACTTGAATTAAGAAGAGGGAGAGAAATAGAGAGAGGAATTAGAGAGGGAAAGATCCGAATGTATTCATTGATAGATCCCATCCTCACATACAATGCCCATTTATAGGCTCGCCCAACTAGTTGTTATCACAACTGATTCTTGCAAGTGGCTTAGGCAAAACCGCCCGCACATGCAATCTGTTATAGCCATTCTGTTATTACTACTTATAGCTATGCATCTCTAGTTTATTACACATAAGCCATTAGGCTTGTGATAGTCCCGGCCCCTTAAAAGCTTCCTTGTCCCCAAGGAAGGTGAGTAGTTGAGCAGTGCGTGGAAATTGACTTAGCAGCTGGGGAAGGTATTCCCAAGTGGTATACTCTGGGTGACGGTTGGACCACTGAACCAAAACTTGGATGAGAGGTACGGGGCCCTGATGGATTACTCGCCGGTCGATGATGGCTAATGGTTCCTCGTCGCCGTCGGCCTCTTCGGCTGCAGGAGGTGGTTCGGAGCTTACAGTAGCATTGGGCTCGATGAACTTCTTCAATAGGGAAACATGAAATACTGGGTGACATTCCACGTGGGGAGGTAACTGCAATCTGTAGGCGACTTGACCGACCCGCTCCAAGATGAGAAATGGTCCAAAGTACTTAAGACTGAGCTTGGTGGGGGTGACCTTAGAAAAAGAGGATTGTAGGAACCGTCGAACCTTTAAGAAGACTCGATCACCCACTTCGAAGTTTCGGTCACTTCGTTTGTGGTCTGCGACTTGTTTCATCTTGTTGTTAGCGATGGCCAACTCTTGCTTGAGGAGTGAGATCATCTCCTGCCGGTCTTGCAAATACTCAGCTACGTTAGTTCGCACCCTATTGGTACCCGTCATGGTAGGCATTATAGGTGTCTGGTATCCGAATAGAGCCTCAAAGGGAGTTTTCTCGATAGTGCTGTGGTAAGTTGTGTTATACCACCACTGAGCTAAAGAAAGCCACTTACCCCAACTCTTAGGCCGAGCAAAACACATACATCGCAAGTAGGATTCCAAGCATTGGTTGACCCTTTCGGTCTGCCCATCAGACTCCGGATGGTATGCTGATGACATGTGTAGACTCACCCCTAAGTTCTTGAACAACTCCTGCCAGAAGTGGCTGGTAAATATTTTGTCGCGATCTGAGATGATGGATTTAGGTAGGCCATGCAGTTTGGCCACTGTATCAATGAACACTCGAGCAATCTCCTGGGCTGTGAATGGGTGAGTGAGGCCAATGAAGTGAGCAAATTTGGTCAGCTGATCGACCACAACTAGAATCGCGTTTCGGCCCTCTGATTTGGGCAAGCCCTCGATGAAATCCATGGATATCTCCTCCCATGCTCTGTCTGGTATAGCCAGTGGCTGTAACAATCCTGGATAAGCCACTTGTTCATGCTTGCATCGTTGGCACGTCATGCAAGCTGTCACATATTCCATAACTTCTTTCTTGAGGCCAGGCCAAAAGAACATCTGTCGAACCCAGTAATAAGTAGCTCGAACCCCCGAGTGTCCCCCTAGTGGAGAGCTATGTAATGCTTGTAAGATCTTAGTTCGTAGTTCCTTGTCATTGCCGACGACCAATCTGCCTTTAAACCTGATCAACCCGTTGGCCATAGAATATCCCTGCTCATTGGTGTGCCGCACGGCTAATTGGGTTTGGAGGGATTTGGTCCACTCAGACTTCTCATAGCTTCCAGTAATGTCTTTGACCCAATCAGTCACCACGACGGTGATTGCCTCACATGCCCCTACTTCTGATCTTCGTGACAGAGCATCTGCCACAATGTTTTCCTTTCCCCGCTTATACTGTATCACATAATTCAGGCCCAACAATTTGGATATTCCCTTCCTTTGCAAATGCGTATGTAGCTTCTATTGGAGGAGGTGTTTTAGGCTATCATGGTCAGTACGTATTATGAAGGGGGCTCCTTCCAAATAATGTCTCTACTTGTCGATAACTATAATCATGGCTAACAGTTCTTTCTCATACACACTTAGCCCTCGGTGTCGAGCAGCCAGTGCTTGACTGATGTAAGCGAGGGGTTTCCCTTCTTGTGTCAGCACTGCGCCTACCCCGATGTCGCATGCATCAGTTTCCACCACAAAAGCCTTAAAGAAATCCGACAGCGCCAGAACTGGGGCTTGTGTCATCGCCTTTTTTAGGGTGTTGAAAGCTTGCTCAGCCTGGGAATTCCATCCGAAGTTGTCCTTCTTGAGTAATTCAGTCAATGGCTTACTGATCACTCCATAATTCTGTATGAATCTTCTGTAATATCCTGTTAAGCCAAGAAATCCCCTTCGCTCCCTTATTGTCAAAGGCTTGGGCCACTCCAACATTGCTGCAATTTTACTGGGGTCGGTGCTGATTCCTCGGCCAGAAATGATATGCCCTAAATAATCCACCTCATTCTTTGCAAAGGAACACTTAGAGAGTTTAACAAACAATTGATTAAATTTCAGGATTTCAATTGTGGTTTGCAGGTGGGCTAGGTGTTGTTTGAGGTTGGGGCTGTACACTAAAATGTCATCGAAGAAGACTAAAATAAATTTCCGTAAGTATGGGGCAAAGAGGTGGTTCATAAGGGCCTGAAAAGTGGCTGGGGCATTGGTGAGCCCAAATGGCATCACCCGAAATTCATAGAGGCCTTGGTGTGTGCAGAAGGCTGTTTTATGGATGTCGACAGGGTTCATTCTAATTTGATGATACCCTGCCCTCAGGTTTAGTGTTGTGAAGATGGCAGCACCATTTAGCTCGTCTAATAGGTCTTCAATCAAGGGAATGGGAAATTTATTTTTCACGGTAAGGTTGTTTAACTGCCTATAGTCTATGCAAAAGCGCCAAGTACCATCCTTCTTTTTTACGAGAAGAACGGGTGAGGCGAAAGGGCTTTAACTCGATTGGATAATGGCTATTTGGAGCATATTTTTGACCTCTTTTTCAATCTCAGCCTTCTGATAAGGGGGATAACGGTAGGCTCGAACGTTTACTGGCTCAGAATTGGGTTTCAAAGGTATAGTATGATTAAACAGACGGTTTGGAGGTAGGGTGCATGGTTCCACAAATAGTTCCTGAAATTTTATAAGTAATGGACCTAATTCAGTAGGGAAGGTTACCGTTGCAAAGAGGTCGGAAGTGGGAGGGCTCTCCTGCTCATCTTTTCCTATCGTTTGAATGGAAAATAGCTGGGATATCTGCCCTTCTCCTTTCATTAGCAACTTCTGTAATTTTTTCCCTGTGATCATCTTGCATTCCTCTGCCTCGAGGCACCCCTTTAACGTCAGCTTCCGGCCTTTCAAATCCAGTGTGACTTCCAATTTATTGAAGTCGAAAGTCAGAGAACTTACTGTCCTCATCCAATCCACCCCAAGGACGATGTCACAGCCTCCTAGTTCCAGAATTCTTAGATCCGTAGAGAACTCTTCCCCTTACATCAGCCATTTAAACCCTACACTCTTATGATTGCTGTACATTTTGTTGCCGTTAGCTACCGTTACCGATAAGGGAGAAGTATTTACCAAGGCACACCCTAGTTCCACGGCAGTTGCTTCATTGAGGAAGCTGTGGGTGCTGCCACTATCAATCAACACCATCATTCTTCTCCTGCCCACTCTCCCTTCAACCTTAATGATTTGCCCTGCATGCTCCCCTTTTAGTGCATGAAATGAAATTTCCCCTCTTTCACTGACGGGATCACCTTGAGGAACTTCCGCCTCTGTTTCTTCAAGGTCTTCTTGCCCCTTCTCTAATATTTGCTCCTCTCCACCCTCCATGTTTAGTAGCTGCCTTCTACATTGGTGGCCAGGACTATAAGGATCTCCACATCTGAAACAGAGCCGCAACTGTCTCCTTTGTTCCATAGTGGGATTTTTGACCGCCACGGCTTGCTGACTTCCTCTGGGTGGACCCGTACCTCCTGCCGCCCCTATCTCCCGTGCATGACCTCTAGGAGGTAGACTGATTAACGGTCCTGTTCGAGAGGAGGCCCTATTCCTTTTGTAGATAGCTTCTAACGTCAATTCTTGTAATATGGCCTTTTCTGCGGCTTGTCTAACCGTGAGTGGCATCATCATCTTTACCATGGATCTCAACTCATCCTTGAGCCCATTGATAAAGCTGGATATAAAATATTGCTCAGTAAGTGATGGTTGGGCGTTCCACATTAGAGCTCCTAACTCTTCAAATTTCTCTAAATACTCCGTTACCGTCCCTTCTTGCCGAAGTTTGTTGAATTCTTCTATCACATCCGCCAAATTCTTTTCTCCAAAACGCCTACACAGTTCTTCGGCAAAATCGATCCATCTCACCCCAATTCCTTGGTACCTATACCATCCTTGAAACCAGGAATTAGCCGTATCATTAAGATAGGTTGTGGCCAATGTAATTCGCTGAGTCTCAGCCACATTATAATACTGGAAGAAACGTTCACACTGGCGCACCCACCATCTTGGCCTTGTCCCATCAAATAATGGTATCTCCAGCCTTGGCATTGGCGTGTGAGTACCAGGTTGTAATTGAAATTCCCTCACTTGAGGATTCATGTCAACTCCTTGCACCCTTTCCGACTCCGCTTCTCCTGTAGGTCTCGGGAGTATTCCAGATCTGTTCGAATTTGGACCAACTCCAGATCGCAGGGGAAATTCTGTTGGCAAACGGAATTGTGGTAAGGATGATAGCATATTAAACATGCTATTGATCCTTTGACCAAACTGATCCATCGTTTCTCTATGCCTTTCCAGCTCGCGGTGCATATCCTCGCGAGAAGTCGCCAGTTCCTCTCGCATTCCTTCTCGCATTGCAGCCACATCTTCCCTGCTTTGGGTGATAGCCTCGTGTGTCTGCGTCATTCCGAACTCCAGTGCTTCCATTCTTGTTTCCAATTATTTGAGTCTCGTTCCTTCCGCCATCGTCTGCTTCACACTTTCTTCAAAAAACACTGCCGAGGCTGCTAGCTCTGATACCAATTGTCAAGCCTCGAGTATGAGGCTTGGGCAATTCTGGAAGAATCGGGAATTTGAGGAAGAGAAAGAGAGGGAGAATTTGAATTAAGAAGAGGGAGAGAAATAGAGAGAGGTCCTCACATACAATGCCCATTTATAGGCTCGCCCAACTAGTTGTTATCACAATTGATTCCTGCAAGTGGCTTAGGCAAAACCGCCTGTACATGCAATCTGTTATAGCCATTTTGTTATTACTACTTATAGCTATGCATCTCTAGTTTATTACACATAAGCCATTAGGCTTGTGACAATGGGACATTTATGATGATAGTCTTGGATGATATGGTCTTTAGAGGAGCATAACCCTTCAAGATATAGCTTAAATTATCAACTTTTCTGCATAAATTAGGACGATAGGGACCATTGGTGGTTCTGTAGGTCTCTCTATTTTACTCTGATTCTTCTTTTATTTTTTATTTTCTTGCTGGCAACTCCACTGTAAACTTAGGGTGTGTTTGATTGGGGGGTGGAAAGTGGAGTGAAATTCCAATTCCATGGAATTCCAATTCTCACCCCACCCCCTAGGAATTCCAATTCCTTGATTTCAAGAAAAATCTTCACTTTTTGAACTAAGATGGAATTCAAATTCCATGGAAAAAAAAAACTGTTTGATGGAATTTTCTGAAATTTGGATGGAAAATGAATTCCACCCCTATCAAATGCACCCTTGGTACTTTCTTCTTCCTGGAAAATGCTTTCTTGCTATTTTTTTATGGCACAAACAATACCTTTCAGGAAATCCTTCCAGACCCAGATTATGATCTTCACTTACCTTGCATACATTGTTTAAACCAAAGTAGTGCCAAGCTCTATTCAGATAACTGCAAGTTTTCTTGAATCAGTCATTTACAATTGCCAGATATGAGCCTGTATTTCCCTTTTCATGCAGCTTGTGTGCAAGTAGTGTTCAGTTCACTTAGTCATGAAAATAATCTGCGATGTTGTGCTTTTATGTGAAGAGGTTCAATTTTGATGATTGAAGTGCTGAAGTCACAATTTCTATTGCCTATAATTTTGTTGTGAAATCAATAATAATGTCAGTGCCAGAGTTGTTGAGTTCAGTAGCCTGATATGCCAGATTTTGATGTTATACTCTGGATTCTGTAAATATTCTTTTACGGGAATGCATATTCCTGCCATACACTGTCTAGAGGAACTTCTTAGTAACACTATGGTTGATACAAGCTGTCTGTTTTCTGAAGGTTTATCATTGGTTTTTTCCTTGCTGCTATCCCCTGGTATGTTGGAGCATTCATTCTACTTTGTGTGAGATCGGTTGATTACAGAGAGAAACCTGGATATATCGCTTGCACAATCGCTGTGAGTCATTCTTTTTCTCATTGCTTTTTAATTCTTCAGAAACAGGATTCTCCAATTCGGTGATCTTAGATTTTAGTTTATGAACATTCATGAACTTAGCCTCACATGTTTTGGTGTGACTTCCCTTCCATATATAAATACAAGTCTAGAGTAAAATAACAACTTATTCAGGTGCTGTGCTGCAACTTATTAATGTCCAACCCCCTTCATTTAACTTTATTTAGAAAGGGCATTTTAATGAAGTATAGTTTTTCAAATTATTATATATATATATATATATATATATATAATATAGAAGTAGAGTTTTTTCTTTTAATGGAATTCAGGTTTTTGCCTGGTCATTCCAGTTTGATCCAGGCAGAGTTGTAGACCTGGCAAGTTACAAAGTTTGCCACGGGTATATTACCTATTTATTGAAGTCGCATTTCTTGTGCCTTTTTCTAATGCTGTAAAACCATAAAGATTATGTTCAATAACCTGGTCCATACGTACAGGTTGATAGGTAGAAGCCAATACTCGTCCTTACTAATTGTTGCTAATGCTTATACGATAACACCTTTCTGCTACTAGACTGTCATGTTATTTATCATAGTGAAGCGGATCCTTTGATAATCCTCCCCCATTTGTTAGCTCATAATAACTCTGTCCATTCGATTCTCAGACTGCTCCACATGTGCAGGCTGTTATTGCGACAGTTGCAATCCTTTTTGGTGCTACAAAGGTTGACTGGTAATCTGGGATCGAGCAGTTTGTCGTCGATGTTGCAAATGGGTCTTAATCTGTAATCTGCAAACTTTAGTGTGGCACCATCCGGGGCGTCGGTTAAACCTATTTTCTGGAAGTGAATCCTGTGCACTTTGAATTGTAATAAGAACTATTGAATAATTCATTTGTGCACCGAACTTGCTTGTACAGGCTTGGAGTGAAGAACATTGACATTGTGCATGATTGTATGATATCCCAAAATTTGTCACATTCATTGATTGTGGGTATTATGAGTTTATGATTTGATTTATGAATTGGTTATGTGAATGATTGAGGAACCAAATGCAATAGAAGATAGAAAAGAGGAGAGGAGACTTTTAATGCTATTGCTGTCTTGTATATATTATCAGTTGGAAAGGACTAATGGCACTAATTTGAACCAAATTAAAAGACATGAATAATATGGTAAACTAAACACAAAAAGTTACATAATCTGGCACTAATTAACAGATGAGCAAAAAAATAATCTAAAAGATTAAACATGCCCTAAACCCTATGGACATTAGGCTACTGCGACAATATTATTATTCTCTTAAATCCTTTAAACTCAATTGATAGTGATAGTGGACTGTGTGGAACCTTGGGAGGTGATCGTTGGTGATGGTCTCCTGGTTTCTATCGGTATCTCTTATATCATCTTTTTTTTGGCATCTTCTCCGATGTCTCTCTAACATCTTTTTCGATATCTCTCATCTACTTTTTCTAGTGTTCCTATTTTTTTTTGGAGTCACCTTGTTTGGGGGGCCCTAGGCATGGGCTTTAGTAATAGCCTATGTTTTGAGTCAGCCCTAATCAAATGATCACAAGCAACTTGAGTCGACACTTGGCTAAGGCTTTATAAATAAAAAGAGTTTTTTTTTTTTTTTTTTATCTTATAAACTCTTATTACTTACTTTTAAGTTCATGCAACTCGTTACAAATCCTAACCAGAGTCTTGTCCAACACAATAACATCTTCAAGAAGCTTTTCTAGGCTTTGAAGGCTATTGGTGAAGTTGAACAAGAAGGTTATTGGGAGCCAATGAATGCAATGCCAGGTGCTACAATAGCACATGGTGTTCTTCATATGGGATTGCTTCAAATTGTAATAATCAATTAAGGAAGAAAATAAAAGTAATAAAGTGCATTTATTGCTATCTCTATCTCTATCTCTACTGCTTAGAATGTCTCTATCTTTAAAAGGCCAGAAGGGCAACAACATTAGACATTAATCCATTGCCATGAACCCAACAGTAGTCACATCATTGCCATCATCAATGGGGATCTCCTTGGCTCTAGTTGCTCTTCTGATGATGATGGGATGGGCATGGAGTGTGGTGAACTGGATCTGGTTGAAGCCCAGGCGATTAGAGAGAACCTTGAGAGAGCAGGGCTTCCATGGAAATCCCTACAAGCTCTTTCATGGAGACTCCAAGGAGATGATCACAATCGAGAAAGAAGCTCAGTCCAAGCCCATGGACATTTCGAATGACATCATAGCCAGAGCACTGCCTTTCCACCATCTATCCACCAACTGCTATGGTATTTTTCTTTTTCTTCTATAATTGATGGAAACTTGTAATAAGTGTAAAATAACTCACAAAACAACATCAAGTAAGTTAAAAAAAAAAAAATATGTAGGAAGTTTCTCCTAAAGAGATTTGAATCCCGGCTCATAAAAAATATATTAGTATAGTGTTTTATCACTGATTATACAGCGTAACGAAATATTAACTCTTGATTAGGATTTTAGTATTTAATTTAGTTAATATATATATTTTTTGTAGATCCAAATCTGCTGGTAATCCTTTTCTTTCTTTATAATTTTTGTGGGAATCATTTTGAGAAATGATGTCTGATAAGATTAATTTTAGGAATGATTTTGCAAACTCAATCAAGTGGTTACGAAAAGGTGGTTTTAAGCTCGACTAGCTCAGTGAAAACTCACCCTCTATCGTAACAAGGTAACAGTATTAAAAAGTACAGCTGGATCACCTCTTTTTTAGAAAATATACAAATTTCTCAGTTTATAATTAATCAAAATTAAAATAAATTAAGCTGAGAACATTCATCAACAAACCATTATAATTTCTGTTTAGATCAATTATCTTGAACTAATCTCCTCTGCTTCTTGCAAATAATATGTTAATGGGCTAATAATTTTCAGGTAAAAATTATTTTATGTGGATTGGTCCTCTGGCAAAGATAAACATTGAGGATCCCAAACTGATAAGGGAAGTCTTGCTTAACCATGAAGTGTTCCAGAAGCCAATGAGCAACCCGCTTGGCAAGCTGCTCCTCAAAGGCCTTCTTGTCCAGGAAGGTCAGAGCTGGGCTACCCACAGAAGGATTATCAACTCAGCTTTCCATCCTAGAAAATTAAAGGTAAGCTCTGTCCTTAATTTTCTTCAATTGCTAATTAATCAAAATATTTTGTTCATATAAATATGTGTGTGTTTATATATGCAAAACTCGACAAAAAGTCAGTGTACTCTATAGTCAGTTGACTTATGTTTAAAAATGTGTCTAAGGAATCGTATAATTTTAGGTAATTGTAATTAAATGGGACGAACTTGAATATACGAATCTAGAAAATGTTAAATAATTGGAGTAAGTTTGAATTGATGAATAAGAGATATAGAGTGCATTGTGATAGAGGAAACAATTATAAATGTGATTATGTTGATGATTTCGTTGTGTTGATTATTGTAGAACATGGTACTAGCAATGAACCAAAGTTGTAGGGAGATGATAAGAAAATGGGAGGCATTGGTGTCAACAAGTGGTGGAGCTTGTGAGTTGGATGTGTGGCCTTATTTCTCCAATTTGGCAGCCGATGTGATCTCTCGAACAGCGTTTGGTAGTAACTACGAACAAGGAGAAAGAATCTTTCGACTCCAAAGGGAGCAAGCCATGCTTGCATTCCAAGTTCTTCAATCTGTTTATATCCCCGGATCGAGGTAATTGTCTCTTTTAACACTATATTGAAATTTATATTATAGTAAAAATCACCTAATATCAAAGATGTTTGAACCCCTCGAGATAGCATAGATGATCCGCTATACACGTTTGAGAGGAGCTTGGGTTACTGTACGTCGTGGGTTACGAGTTGTGATAATCTGTAACTATTTTGAGGGGTCAGGTTTTGGGATTTGGCTTGCGACTCATCTATGCATACATCTTGAGTAGAGACGAGACATACCGTAATATATTTAATAAGTGTAATATTTGAATTCTAATTAAATGTAAAGATTTGAGATAATTTGGTCTAAAAATAATAATTATTTTTCTTGTGCTTTGGCTTTCCAATAAAAACTCCAAATTCTTACTTTGATCATTTGTTGTTAGTAAAAGTGTTCTTTTAATTGCATAAGTTATTTTTAACTCAATTCTTTTTATTTTTAGAAAATTACACTGACTAGTTGTACTTTTCAAAAATGATAACAAACTACTCTTGAGAATAAATTTATATTACATGCGACACTATTGAAATATTAAAAAATTAATCGAAATTCTTAAAAACTTCTCCATAAAATAAAAGTTCGTGTAATTTCTAAAATACAAAGAATACTCGTAATTTAACGAAACTTTAAAGGTTTCAAATGTAATTTATCATTCTTAATTTTACTATATATATAATTCTCATTATATATATATAAAAAAAAACACTTTTATGATTTCTCAGGGTATAGCCAAACAGGGTATAAGTTTGATGTCTCATATCAGGCCAGCCTTGACTTGCAATCTTGTTATCTTCTATGATAATGCCATTGATGTGAATGAACTCTTTTCAAGGTTTCTGCCCACAAAGACGAACAGGAGGATGAAAGAAATCCATGGGGAAGTGGGAGCTCTACTGAGAGACGTGATCACCAAGAGAGAGAGAGCGATCCAGGAAGGAGACGATCATGCAGAAGATGATTTGCTCGGAATACTGTTGAAGACGAACTTGAAGGAAATTCAGGAACAAGGAAACAAGAAGCAGAGTGGGCTGAGTATCGAAGAGGTGATCGAAGAGTGCAAAACGTTCTACTTTGCCGGCCAGGAGACCACCTCGGCTTTGATCACCTGGGCGATGGTGCTGCTCGCCATTCATCAGAACTGGCAAGCTCGTGCTAGACAAGAGGTTTTGGCTGTCTTTGGGGACGACGAACCACACTTCGATGCCCTCAATCAACTCAAACTTGTGAGTGTTTCCATCGTCACCCACAAATTTGATTTCAAATCATGCACGATTATCTCTGTTTTTGTGATCATATATATATGTATGCAGTTAACGATGATTCTGTACGAGGTTCTGAGGCTGTACTCAGTCGGGCCCGTGCTCATTCGGACGACACAGAAAACGGCGAAACTCGGGGACTATGTTCTTCCTCCGGGAGTCGTTATCTCAATCCCGATCATCGCAGTTCATCACAATCCAGAATTCTGGGGCGACGATGCGGCCGAGTTCAAGCCGGAGCGATTCGGCGACGGCGTTCCGGAGGCGGCGAAGAGCCGCGGCACATTCTTCCCGTTCAGCAGAGGCCCCAGGATCTGCATTGGCCAAATGTTTGCTCTGATGGAAGCAAAGCTGGCGATGGCAAAGATCCTAAGGCACTTTCTGTTCAAGCTTTCGCCTTCTTACGTCCATGCGCCGTGCGTTCGTGCAGTGCTGCAGCCTCAGTATGGTGCTCGCTTGATCATTGAGAAAATCTAGAATATATATATATATATATATAAAACATATATGTGTGTGTGAGAGAGAGAGAGAGAGGGGAAATTATAGAACAATCTCCAACATTTAGGGTTGCAATTGATGCGTTTCATACACACAATAAAATATCCTTTTGACTAGTGATACAAATTATGTGCATAAATTCAATCACCCAACAATCATATTTTTTCATCTCAATAAAGCATATTATATATATATATATATATGTGTGTACAAAGTATCTTTCCTAAGCTGAATAGTGAAAAGTGATTTTGAAATATGAGAATTTAGAGATTTATTTTGTTGTCCGCGACCAGGGGCGGATCCAGCAATTTGGGATGGGGTGGGGTTGAAATGAATTTAAGCTAGACTTTTATATTAGAATTTTAATTTTTTTGTGGACTGCCTTAGACTTCAGCCGAAGACAGCTCACATTTGTATCCGCCCTTGTCCGCGTTAGATTTGCCTGAAGCGACACGCGGGGGAGGGGAGAGCAAGGGCAACAGAACTTCTTGTGGGAATGTAATTCTTTTGAAAAATTCTAATATAACAAACGCTCCATGTATCGGTCACAATCTTAGTATAATTGAAGTAAAGAAGATTTTTTAGTATTGCCATCTATAAAGTACAACACATAAATGCATGAGTGTAATAAAAGATGTCAATCGAGTTTCCAAATAGTTTTTCTGAATAAATTATAGTGCTATTGAGTACATCAAAAAACTTCAACAAGGGAAGTCAAAACTCTAAAACCTAAGAGAAAATGGTGGGATATGCTTCAGTGCCATCAGTGAAAGGGCAGCCCTTCAAGAGTCAAATCCTCAAATTTGTCACATATCCTAAGAATAATCCACATTGACAACTAAAGAATGGTTTGGTGGAAATTTGACAAAAATTATACAATGAAAGTCTGTATTTTCAGCTCTCATTGTCACAAAGACCCGAATCCATCAGGCGGCCATACCTGCAGACAAATTGAAAAATTCACAATAAGTAGCAAATATAAAACGATTCCCCCCCCCCCCCCCCCCCCCCACCAACAAAAAAAAAGAAAAAAAAAGGAGGAGCAATGAAGGTCAATCTGTGCAAGTTTGTAGCAACAGAAAAGCCTCAAAAAGCATTTACAAAGTTGTGCTAGAAGGATGCCACTCGTACGGAGTAACTAGAGGACAGCTTTGGATAATTTGTGACATAAAAAATACCTATGTGACTAAAAGGATTTCTAGAACAGCCACAAGAGCAGTCACCCTTTATAATACAGAGTTCTTAAAAATTAAAATCAGGGTAACTGATAACAATGTCAAAGTGAACGTGTGGTAAAACTGGGAGTACGGTCAAAAATGACCAAACCCAGGAGTCCATATAGGCTGCATTTTTTGAAAGCAAGATACAGTAGATCAATTGAAATAGTTTGGACAAGTACAACTCCTCCTCTAGGTGCTCTGATGATGAAGATTAAGAACAGTGAGAGGGATGTTAAATGGGACCAAAATTAATTTGAATTAAGATAATAAAGAAGGACGTTATATATCACGGTAATGACAATTCATATGGCAGGCTGTCAAAAGAAAAATCCACACACAACTCTCTTCAAATAGTTGGAAAAAACTCTGACTTGAGCTCAGTTGAATTGAGCTCCAAGTTAACATCCTTTAAATCTATGAGCCCCATCTAAGACAGGAGAACTCGCCTTGTGACATTTGTAAAATTTGTCTCCCTAAAATAAACAGTTTATCAATAAGAATTGTAATTTCATATTCAAGATAATAATAACAATAAATACTTACCCGGAACCACACCTTCCCCCGAATAAGACCATAAGGAACAGGTCCATAATGCCGTGAATCCCTAGATGAATAAATATTATCTCCCTGAATCCAAGCATGTCCCTTTGGCACCTGTACGTCAATATACAAAACTTAATATGATTATCGTTTCAACAATATACAACTATATATGAAGATTACAATATTACAATAACTGTAATCTCAGGATTGCATGAAGTGTCAAAATGCAATGAAAGAAGAAAGAAACCTGATAGTTTTTTAAGAAAAGTTACTAAGTATATGCTTGAAGCTTGATCATACTTGGTGACGTAGTTAGAAATATATATTTTTTGCTGTATGGTCAATTGCAGTTGTAACAGTTTATAAACCATGTTGGCAAGCTTTTACATCAGAAACAGGTTTCTTTTCTATCATGCAGTATAAGTTCCTATATGCTATTCGTTCACATATACAAGACAGCCTCCATCAACTTACATTTTCTGTTCACAAAAGAGAATAAATAAATAAGTAAATAAATCCAGAAGCCACCACTATCTAGTTGTACCCTAACAGTGTGCATGGTGCATTCAATCCAGTTTCCTGAACAATCCTAATGTTCACTGTGGACTAGTGCAGGGTAACCATCCCAAGGAACAGTTCACATGGACTTTAAATCAATTGAATCCAAACTTTAGTCTTACTCTCTTGACTCCATATCTTTTAAATATACATATATATATATAATATTGTTAATTTATTATATATATAGTATATTTAGTTTCCATCATTGAGTTTGGAACCTTGAACATACTGCCACTGATAAGCTGGAAGAAGATGAGGATGAGTCATCATGCCCCTTATGCCCTAGGCAACACACGTGCCACAATGGACGGGACAAAAGGTCACAATCCCGAGAGGGTGAGCTAATTCCAAAAACAGTCCTCAGTTTGGATTGCATGTTGCAACTTGCTTGCATGAAGTCAATCGCTAGTAATCACCAATCAGCCATACGATGTGAACTTGTTCTCGGGCCTTGTACACACAACCTGTCAAACTATAGGAGCTGGCCATGCTCGAAGTTGTTACCTTAACCACAAGGAGGGGATGCCGAAGGCGGGGCTAGTGACTCGGGTGAAGTCATAACAAGGTAGTTGTACTGGAAGGTGCAGCTGGACCACCTCCTTTTTAGGGAGCATGAGCTTATTATCCTAGGTGAAAATAATCCCATGCTTGCCACATGGTGACATGACATGGGGGCAAAAAAAAAAAAAAAAGAGACAGATGGGGTTTCTCTTGCTTTTGGTATAGTGGGCCCCTAGTGGAAGGTTGCACGAACTCAATGGTAGAGCGCACCCTTGATAGTTGTGTTGTTGTGCCTGGGCTGTGAGGGTTCTCAGCCACATGGATAGATCAATGATACCATATCATACCAATATCAAATACAAAACATTGTCTAATATGGTATTAATAGTTACAAAATCGATTACAAAAAGGCGAAAGAAGTAGGATGTCATTACCATTTTTTATTTATTTATTTATACTTTGACTTGGTCTTTGCACTTATCTTAACAAACCCCACTCATCCCACTGAGCGAATCTTAACTATTTACATATCTAACCCAAGATAAAAGTGATTTCCTTCTTTTTAGCTTGAAAGTGGAAGATAGAGAGAGAAGAAACTCTCTTTTCCTATATATAGATGCTGGTCTTTTAAGAGAAAAAGATGAGGGAGTTGATTTACATATGATTTTATATAACATATATATATATATATAAATATATTTATATATTTTGGAGCATCAGTCCAGTGTAGAAGGAGGCATATCTACTCTTAGGAGAATGCATTAGCGTGCCTCAATCTAACATTTCAGGCTATTTCTAAACATTTTATACTTTCTTTATATAATTGTTAGTGTTTGAAGTTTTATGTTAATTAACATAAAATGTATCCCCTTGTTCTCATTTAATATCCCCAATATCAATGCCTAATTTCACTCGAGATATTTCAGTTATCTATGCTAAATCAATTTCATATCCACTCACTAAGACCAAAACATCTTAACAAGCCAATCTAGATCACTGCATCTCATCCAAATCTTCCATAATTACTTGACTTTGTACTTATTGGTTTTCCAAGAAGGGGATCCTAGGGTGAGAGGGGATATAGTCACCATACCAATAACAATTGTTTGTAAAATGGCATTCCTAATCAAAGCAGCGCAATTTTGAACAGATAATGAAAAACAAATGAAGAACCCAGTTGAGGATTTTAAGGGAAGAACAAATTGTGCATACCACCAGGGTCTGAAAACGGTCACTGTTAACGGGGTCGACCAAGAATGAAACTGCATCGCCTTCCATGCCCACAATTCGCTTGGTGACCATCATCCTAGGGTTTAGAGGCGACTGGACAAGGACGAGGTCTCCGAGGCCGACCTTCCCCAGCCGCGTGGAGACGCGATCGACCAGAATGACGTCGCCGGTCAAATTCAAGGTCGGCAGCATGCTGGGACCGTACACCTGAGACCACCAAGTAAAAACATTCGAGTACTTTTCTGCGACGAAATGGAAGAGATTTTGACGAGAAAACAGGAAAGGAAAATGAGGAAAAATCCGATAGGTACGTGCCAAGGATGCGGAACAGAGGTAATTATCGGTGATGTGAAGGAGGCAGAGGAACCTTGCAGCGATCATCGAGCCATCCCATGCTTCCTTCATTACTTTGCCGAGTTTGCTCCATTGCATCCTCTCTCTCTCTCTCTCTCTCTCTCACTCTCACAGTTGTGTCGCCTGCTAGTTTGGAAAACCAAGCAAGCAAGCAACAAGCACTCCTTTAGGAGGGTCCGTTTGGATGAATATTATATAAAATTTATTTGTAAATAATAAATTTAATTTAAAAATAATTTTTAAAATGTGTATGTATATATATATTAAATTTCAAAAATAATTCTAGAATTAGGAATTAACTAAATATATTTAAATAAAACTAAATACAAAAAAATAAAAAATCAAATACTAAAGAGAAATAAAACATTAATTAAGTTAAGCATCGAGATTAAGAGTTTCATATAAGAATGCATAAGTGTAAATCTCTTATTCATGTTTTTTCTTGCAAGTGAGGGTTTTTAGATTAAAGAAGTAATGTAATGACTAGATAATTTGACTTATAATTTTAAGTTGTAGTAGTATTCGTGAGGGTGTCGACAATAAACATGAACTTAAAATTGGTAGCAAAGGAAAGGGAGGCGATATTTTTGTTTATAAATAAATTTTATCTTCTAAATTGTAAAATTTATTTCTAAATAGTTAGAATTTAGTTTTTTTTTTTCATTCCAAATATAAAAAGTTAAAATTGAAAATGAATTTTCACAAAAAAAAATGTAATTATTTCGTTAATAAATATCTAATAATATAATGTTATTAAAAAAATAAGATTTGGACTCATGAACCCATAAGGAACAATTTGATGATATTCTCTCTCAATAAACAAAAAGTATTATAGTTCCAATCATCAATATAAAACTACAACAGCTAGTTTATTTCCAAGAAATATATCTCAAAGAAAAGTTCAGAAGAGATTTTCCGAACCAGCCAAAATATATGGGGTCTAGAGACTCATCATTAGAGACAACCTTAAAAGCTGTTGAAGCAAATGAAATTTATTGATCAATGAACCAAAAGAATAGGATTGGCTGATATTATTTGTTACCTCATACATCTGTAGTTTACAACAACAATTGAATGTTTCTTTAATTTCCTCTGAGCCAACTCATGAGGTTGTAACTGAATGTAATACAACAGAACTTGAAAACATGGTAACTTCCATGGATGTGCAACCAGCCACCCTTCCAAGTCCTCCACCCTGCAAACTTGGAAGGAATTCTTCTGAAGAATGGGTGTTCATTTCAGATGCTACCTTCTCTAGTCAGTAGGTGTTTCCATATCTATTCGATCCGCTCCAGATTATAATTCACCATTCCCTCGAGTGCTAATCGAAATGCACTCTGGGGAAGGCATTGAAGGTTCTGGATCGCAAGCTCAGCTTTCTCTTTTGCTAGTTCTCGGGCTCTATCAATGCCCCCGCAACTCTTGACTAATTCGAGGGCATCCTCCAGGGCACCAGTCTCACAGAACTCGGATTCAATGAGGTCTCTCAGTTTTGGTTCCTTTTCCAGCGCGAAAATTACTGGCGCGGTCAGGTTTCCTTTGGCCAGGTCACTTCCTGCCGGCTTTCCCAGCTGCTCAGCAGATTGTGTGAAATCCAATATGTCATCGACAACTTGGAAGGATAGACCAAGATTCTTGCCATATTGATACATTTGCTCCTTGACACCACTGTCAACCCCGCTAAATATGGCAGCTCCTTTGGTGCTAGCCGCAATCAAGGAGGCTGTTTTGTAGTAGCTCTTGATCAAATACTCATCAAGTTCCACGTCACAGTCAAACAAACTCGATGCCTGCTTTATTTCACCACTAGCAAAATCTTTGATAACCTGCAATAACACCACACGAGCTAAATTTAATAGCCTTCGTATTTTTATGGTTTCCATGCTATGAATGAAAAGGGAATCGAAGAAAATGCAGGGAAAGTTGGCATGGAATGCGAAGGATGATTAACAAGGGCAATTTCTAAAGGCCCATTGTGTGTACCTGGCTGATGAGCTTTATAACTTCAAGGTTTTCGAGATTAGCTAGGTACCATGATGACTGAGCAAACATGAAGTCACCTGCAAGCACTGCCACCCTTGTACCAAAGAGTTGGTGAACAGTTTCCTTTCCTTCAAATGGCCAGCAAAAAGAGGGTTAATTGGTGAAAGAGAAGTAAAAGCCGAAAAAATTTGCCAAAAGGAATGATGAAACGACTGGTGGGTTCCTGTTGTTATTGGATTAACTGATTTTAAGGTTAAAAGCAAATACTTATTATATGATGGCACTCAATTTTCTAGAGGGGGTGAGTCTTGGTAGCAACAGTAAGATTGCTCTTCATGACTACTGACTAGAAGCCCCTCTTTGCCCTGCAAGCTTAATGCTACATACAAAAACCACACTCACAAAGCAGGGAGGTGCATTAAGAACACCCTTTTTACTCAATTATCTAGACCTTAATAGCACCAGCTGGCTATGCAATTGCAGCACTTAATTTGGGCAAGCCAAAGTGATTATTAAATAGTCTTCCCATGGAAATACCAAATCAGGATATAAAGATTACTCACAAGATTGAGTTTGATCACAAGCCAACTTATGATCAAACTGTATTCCTTCCTTAGCACTTTCTCATGTAAGAAAAAGGTCCCATAGGGTTGCTAGGATCAGCATCTGAATGGACCTAGAACACAAAATTCTAAACTTTGCAGCACCTTTATTTTATGCTCAATTACATTTTTTATAAACTCCCTATTTCTTGGTCCCTGAGAGAAAAAGGAGGGGGGGAGGAGCAGGCTAAGCAAATAAATCCCTCATCTTCAATTAGTGCTTAAGAAAAACTAATATCACACTCTTGCTAAGGGAAGCACTGATGACAGCCCAGACTGTTGTAGTAACAATCATGGAAATTCATCAAAGGTGTCAAGAGATCGCATTGGATAAGTAACTCCTAGATTATAACCAATATGTAAGATTTAGTCATAATATCAATGCCGTTCAGGGTCATTATAGTTTCCCCATCACCCACATCCTTACAAACCAAATTTCATCACAAATACCACAACAGGCTTGTGGCCAGCCCACTTTGGTCCATAAACATTACTGACCCATGAGTTGCAAGGCCTCAAAGTCCAGACAGCCATTACAAAAAAATTGTCCCTAATATCATAAGCAAAAATCACAACAGAACTCAAGATCCTCCAGGCAAAATTTTCAATGAGAAACTGAGCTTATACCACGGTTGGGAGCACTGCAAGGGTACAGATAGGTATCCACCAGTATTCACATTTGAAAAACAATCTTTTCAGAAGAGAGTATGCATCTTTCTGTCACGACTAAAATTCTAGTCAAATTATATTTGAGGGATGTGCAACAAGGGTCCATAGAATGCTAAGACTTGATGCAAGAGACAAAGAGAATAGCTGACCTTCTACCTTAAACTCAGTGGTATGGTGTTACCTAAGTACTAAATCTAATACTTTATCAGCAAGTGATTAAGGCTTTAGCATCTATAAAATTGTTAACATGATGACAAGTTTATAACCAATAAAATTGCCTTACAAATTTTTGCAGCAGGACATACCCACTATTATCAATAGAGTTACCCTTGTGGGGTATTCTAGGTGCAATTTAGAACTTTAAAGCTTCTCGAGTGTAAAGTTAATAAAAAAAATTGCAGGTACTGACCGTACTGTTCAGTGAAACCCAAAGACATAAATACTCAATTGTTCTCTGACATTTATCATAGATAAATTCTGTACAGAAACAGTAAAAATTCAAAGTTTCTCCAGAGTTTCACATAATGTGTTCAGCTGAAAAGTATTGGAGAAAAGCAAAGTTATATCTCTAGAAACAGTAAAAATTCAATTTCTCCAGTCTCACATAATGTGTTCAGCTGAAAAGTACTGGAGAAAAGCAAAGTTATATCTACTGCAGAGACATGTTACACAGCTTCTACCGTGGACATAATGTGCACATTCAGCTGAAAAGTATTGGAAAAAAGCAAAGTTATTCTCATGCAGAGACATGCCATACAGCTTCTACCATGAACATGAGATTTCAACAATATAAACTCTATAAACTCAAAAGCAACTAAGCTTGTGGAAATGACAATAAGCATATTCATCATCAAAAAAATAACTTCAACAATTTCAGCACTGCACAGAACTTCGAAATAAACAGGGATCAGCAGCAAAAGTAAAAGGCATACCTCTTCTCATGTCGCTTTCATCTAATACATCATCATGTATTAAGCTCGCAGTATGGATCATCTCAATAATCTCTGCCAAGCGCCTATGTTCAGCGGTAAGTTCCCTGGTAAAAAGTAAAATTGGGTGAAAAAAGAATATTGTCTAAAATCTCAGAGAGAACAACATTAACAAGAAAAAATGCATATTCTCACTTCAAGCCTACTACTTCTGCAGTTGCTCTAGACACAAGGAACACTAAAGCTGGCCTCATCCTCTTTCCACCAGCGCCAAAGATCTGTTCAGCGGCAGACATCAACACTGGGTTTTCTGCACCAACAATCTAGCAGGAAATTTGCATCAGAAAGAGAAGTAAATAGAAGCCAAATGGGGATGTCAAACTCATTTTGTGGATAATGTGCCAATCTAAGCATCTGAAGTTAATAAAAGCTAAATGGGTATGAGCAGATTAATGAAGCATCAAGGTGGGAATACAATTTTGAAGTAAAAAGAAAAGGTGAAACTGCTATTGAGTTATCTTGCTGAACTTCATGCACAATGAGAACCTTAATTAATGACAACACCAACAACATGGAAAAGAAGTTCTATTATCACAAACTAAAGAAGAGATATTTAACTAGTACCTGATTTAGCTAAGCTAAGAAACAAATACTTATATTATCTTAATTGGCATACATTTGAAGAAAGTCTTTATAGTTAAATAACAACCCTCGATGCAATGATATTTCTAATCACTGATTCTTCCTACATCGACATGGTACATCATTCTACATGACACAACTCCAGAGGCAACAAATGCAATATAAGAACACCATGGAATTAAGTAACTTTAGAACACACGGTCGATCACATTAAACAATCATCCAACATGGTAGCTGCTAAAAAATTTTTGCAACATTTCTCCCTGTACTACTGTCCTGCCAATAGGCCAGTAAGAGTACTCCACAGATGTTTCAATGACCCCTTCCTTTCTACCTGGTGGCAAGTCAGAACATCCATCCTTGAATCATCATTCTACCACTGGATCACGGATTAACAACCCAACCGGATTGGCTATAGTTGTTCTACCACTAAAAAGATTATCACCACAATGGAGGTCAAACTTGTTAGCATGCGTGCCCATGCTTTATCATAATTCAGAGAAAATCAAACTTGCAGAATTTCACCAAATTTTTATTCCTGCAAATGGTCAAACAATAGGGGCAAATTGAACATTCTTCTTCTTGCTACGAAGAGTAATTCCAGAAACCACCAATAATTTCTTACCACCAAAGTAACTGGTAAAACATAACCAAGTTAAAGACAACAACTGAATTTTGACAAAGATTTTTCTAATCATTGGATGGTACAACAATAATCCTCTTTTTCCAGAACATTGAGTATTGCTCGAATAGCTATGCTGAATGTGTATGATAGCACTCTTCCTCACCCAAGCACATATTCTCTTCAACACACCCATGGAATCAATAGTTATAAGCCTTCATATAAAGTATATTCAAATTAAGCAGGCATAAACATCTGCAACGGAATCAAACAATTTTGAAGTTAAAGAGTACTTGAAGATAAAAGTAAAGACCCATTCAGATTTACACATTCAACATAGAGAATAATTCAAGCACGAAGATTAAAAGTGCCGGATACAAGAGCATGCTTCAACAAAAAAGCCAATACTAAAATTTGCAGAGAGGTACTAACTGACTGTAGATTTTTGTTCAATGTTTGGAGGTCATCAGTAACCACTTGAAACAAATTTGCCAGTGAAGTTTTCTTCACATCCAAGACTGACGGAGGACCAGGTGCAACCCCTATTTTGGCCCCATAACAATTAGTACCATCATTTTCATGCTTTAAACCCAATATTGAATTGACTTATAAAGCAGAACAGGGTCAAATAGTGCTTAAGCAAGCAAAAAAAGTACCATTCAGCAAAGTCTCATGAGTTGTTGGCGAGAAAACATGACGCCGAGCAAAACCACGACGAGAACAGACCAGTTTCCGAGCTCCATGGCCTTTTTTGGCATTCTTACAAACACCTTTTGTGCAGCTTTTCACTGAAAACCGGTTAAACGAAGCATTGGAAGAACACCCACAAGAAACCAAATCTAACCCAGTCCGTCCAAACTCAAGATTACGGCACGTCATTGACATCATCCTTAACACCAAAAACTTCTCGCAAATAAAAAACCCAACCCAGAAAACTGCTCAACTTCCCATCTCACAAAGAACCCACCAAGAAAATCATCAACCGGGCAATAAATTGGGACTGAGGAGGAAGTGGATATCAAATCAAACTTCAAAAATAGCTGCCAAATACTTGGAAATGAATCCTAAAGTAAGGAGCTCTTGCCCTCGCTGAAAGAAGAAGGCTGAAGTTCACCCCAGAACGGAGAACTGGGATGTGTCCTGAATACGTACACGAGAAACAGCAGTGGGTGGATCCAAGAAGACCACACATCGCTTCCTCTTTTTTTCCTATTTATTTTCCCTATTTTCCGAGAAAAAAATAATTTTGTGAAGATTTTACGACAATGATATACATGCTGACACAGATGAGAGAAACAAAGGGAGCCAAAGAAGCAGCCTTATCTTCGTCAGACAATTATGCATAAAGAGCGGCTTCCACAGCTCCAAGTAGTTGGTTTTGTCTTTGAGTTAAGCTTCATTCTGTTTATTTTTTCCAGTCGTTCATTCACTGCTGTTGAATGAACTGAATAGCATAAGATTATTAAGATATATGAGAAATGTAATAAGCTTAAATTGGAGGTCTGTAATGATATTTTGTATCAATTGATCTCTTATATTTTGTCTTATATCTATATTAAATGCAGGCGCCGTGTAAAATTGTACATCACAAAATTTTGAAGTGAATTGTAAATTTTTTTTTTACTAAATCATTATTAAAAAATATTTTTTATATTAATTTTTTTATATTTTATATATCTTAATTTTAATAGTGCGCCGTCCTTGACTTTAGCATATGGCAACTCACACATACATCCACCCCTAATTAAATGTGAGATTATTAAGAGATTGAATCTATTAAGGGAGATCAAAAGTTTGGTTGATTCAAATTAGCTGAATTAAACCGATCGAACTTATTGGTTCGATTTAGTTCTTTTTCTTACATTAGTTTGCTTCAATTAATTTTTTCTCAAAAATTTAATTTTTAATTTTTAGTTTGATTTTTTTGATTGAAATAATTAAACTATATAAATCGATTGAATTTTAAAACGATATTATTTTGATGTTTATAAAACAATATCGTTTTCTTTAATTTAGTGTGTTTTTTATCGGTTACTTTGGATTTCTTCGATTTTTATTTTTCTTCGATTTAATTAATTCTATTCAATTTATATGATTTATGTTCAGTGTTTGTAGTTATTGATTAGTTCGATTTTTTGTGTTAATCGATTTGTTGGGTTCAATTGTGCTTTTCGATTTAATTTAACTAGCTAATGAATTTCGATCGATTCAGTAACTGAACCAACTATTTGCATACCCATAGAGTCTATTTGCGTGCAACTATTGATAATTTGTATCTATTTGAGGTATTAAGTCTTAAATTTTAATTCATGATTTACCTATTGGACCCACCAGGCTAAGGTGTGGCTAGTTGTAGGTTTCAAAGAAGATGAGACAGTTGTAAACAAAGACTATGCGTTGACCGAAGACCCTACAAGTTTCTTACAATAAAAAAATATATTAAACATCAACAAAAAATTGTCACCAAGCAGCATTTTCTCTCTATATATATCACCCTATACAAGTGAAAAATTCATACATACTTATCATTAATAATATATATATTTATATTTTGATGGTAAAGATGGGCAATGAGTGGGCTGACTTGGCCCGCCTCTTGCTTGACTCACCCATTTGGTGGGTCAGGCTGAATTTAGCTTGTGAGAGAGATGAGTCGAACTTGAACAATGAATATTAGGGTCTGACACGATTCTGTGGCCCTCAATAAATGGGCCAAACGGGCCGAGCCATGGGTCTGCTAGGCAGGGCTGGCCTATGGGCTGGTTGTTTGGACCGGCCCATGAGCTATTTATTTTTAATTTTTAAACATAATTTTTATGTTTGTAAAATTTTTATAATTTTTTAAAATATGTATAATTTTTATGTTTGTATAATTTTAATTATTATATTTAAACATATTTAAAATATGTTTAAACATATTTTTTAAACATATGTTTAAATATTTAATAAACATAATTTTTTAAATATTTTTTTATTTTTTGGTGAGTCGAGCCAGGCTATAGGCCACATATCGTTGGCCCGGCACGACCCGCATTCTGCTGGGCAAGCCGAGCTATGAGTCAGGCCGGCCCATGGGTCGCCCGCCCCATTTCTCATCTCTAATTGATGGTATAGAAAATTAATTATTAATATATTTATTCAAAAAGCATTCTAATTACCTCGAATCGTAGGTTAATAAACTTAAAAAATAAGCATCATGAAAATTGTTTTTAAGTATTTATCAAGAAAGCTATTTCGATACCTCAGTTAGACAATAAATAAAAAAAAAAAAATTGAGCAAATAAGTTAGAGATTGTATTTAAAATGCTTAATCCAAGTAGAGATCCTCCTTTATTTATAGTAGTTTAGATATAATCATTTACTTAGAATTAAATTTTTTTATTTAAAAAATATCCAAAAATAGTGATGTAAATGGATTTAAACAGATTAGATTTGTCTTTAAGATGGTCTTTCTAATATTTAAGAAAGGAGATTTATTCTAAATTTTTGAGATTAAGATTAATCACTAAACTTTATGATGTAATCTTAAATTATGATCAAGTCTATCACTTAATTCTACATGAGAATCTTAATTGAATTAGATAGTTTAATTTTAAGTATAATTAATTTGCCTTCAAGTTCGTAAAAGATTCTATTATTGGGTCGAGTTAAGTCCAAGTAAAATAATGGGTGGTTAAGTGGACAAAGATTAAGGGTGGCCTAATTAATGGATTGAGCTCCACTGTACCCAAGTAAATTATTCAGGTGTCAATTAAATTAGACATTGAGTATCGTGACAATCAATATTATTTTTGTATATTTGTGTATAGTGATAAAATAATTTTATTTTTTTTTGGTTGATGTAGATAAAATTTATTAACAAGAAAAAATGCACGAACGTTCACAAGAGCAAATCGGGACACATCCCGCTAAGAAAATTAAACAAGAG
The DNA here is from genome assembly GCF_014633365.1 of Diospyros lotus. Lineage (NCBI taxonomy): Eukaryota > Viridiplantae > Streptophyta > Magnoliopsida > Ericales > Ebenaceae > Diospyros > Diospyros lotus. The sequence goes on from NC_068352.1 coordinate 31,885,186, forward strand.
CACTATCGATAACCCAAAAAAAATAAAAACATAAAACAATCGCCAGGGTGAGAAAAAGAAACACCATCAAGACCAAAAAAATAATAAGAGAATAACTCCCAAGGCGTAGATCAACTAGCAAAGAAAGAATTATTGGGGTATTGCTCTTTGGACCCTCAAGTTTCATGTTCGAGCCATGACTAGAAGATAGTTTAACAGGTAAAGAATAACCCTAAAAAATGAAAAATACTTATTGTCCTCATATTTACGATTATACCAAGAATTGAAACCTGCTTGCTGGGTTCGTCTAAGGCAAATTGAAGCTTGAGAGCATAGTTATTATATATTAATAATGACTTAGTTATGAAGATTTTTTATTTTTATTTAATTTTTTTTATCATTTTATGAGTTTAATATTTAAATAATTTTATTAACTAATAATAAATGTATCATCATTTAATCAATTAATAAAATTACTTGAATATTTAAAACAAGATAACTTTATTGTTTTTATTAGTCATTGATCTTAGTGTGATGATGGATATTGCCTATGCTACTATTAGTAATCATAAATTATTAAAATTATTATTATTCTATATTTTATAAAAGAAACAAAAATAAAATTATTAAGGTAATAGCCCAAAAAATCTCATATTTGAGTGAACTAAATTATAAATTTATTATTATTTATTTAATTTACAAATTAAAATTTTACATAAATTTAAATTACATAATAAAATTTAACTCACATAATTAGGGGTGTGCAAATAGTCAGTTTAGTTATCAAATCGACCAAAATTTATTAACTGATTAAATTAAATTAAGAAGCAAAATTGAACTGAACCGACCAATTAAGTTAAAAAATTACTTTAAACGATAACTTAAAAACTGAATACAAATTGTAAAAACTGAATCGAAACAATTAAACCAAAAAAATGTAAAAAAATTGAAAAAAAAATCAAAATAACCAATAGAAAACACACAAATCGATGAAAAACATATCGTTTTATAGACATCAAAACAATATCGTTTTAAAGTTCAATCGATTTGGTTAGTTTAATTTTTCTAATCAAAAAATTGTATCGAAAATCAAATTTGAGAAAAATTAATCAAATTGAACTGATGCAAAAAAAAATCGAACCGAACCAACAAGTTCGGTCAGTTCAATTCAATTAATTCAAATAAACCGAACTTTTAGTCTCTCTTATCCGTAAGTGTGAAATTAATCCCTTGCCCGTAAGTGTGAAATTAATGGCTTACCTTTTAGCTTTGTTCCAACTGAAAGCCATTAATTAATTATATGAAAATGATATTTGAATATTTAAATTTGATATTTTTAATATTTAATTAATATTTAAATTTGATATTAATATAATAAATAGTATAATACACCAATGCAAAGTGTCATCAGTGTTAAATTTGAATGTCTAAATAATATTTTAATAATTAATAAAAGGTAATGTTAATCACTGTCCTTGAAACAATGGTTAAACAATAATAAATACTTATTTATTTTAAATCAAGTATATTTATTATATTTTATTTTAATATTTAGATAATTTTATTAGTTAATTAAATAGTTTGAAGCACAATATACTTATTATTAACCAATAAAATTGTTTGATTGTTAGAAATAAGTAATAATAAATGTGTCTTATTTTCACATTTATTAATAATAGCTAATATTACTTATTAATATAGGGTAAATTATATGAAACCCCTTTGTACTTAGGGTCATGTGCAACTTATCCCTTTGTGTTTTTGATTACATCAAAAAACTCCCTTACACTTTTAAAATGTGGTAATCAGCCATAATTTGTTGTTATTTTACATAATTTTATGCAATCTATTGGTTGATTAATGTAAAATTTTATATTTTTCTGATATATTGAAATTATATATATATATATAATTATATATTTTGTATGTAAATTATTGTACAAAATTATGTAAAATAACAACAAATTGTGGTTGATTGCAACATTTTGAAAGTGTAAGGGAGTTTTTTGATACAATCGAAAGCACAGACGGGTAAGTTGCACATGACCCTAAGTGTAGGAGGGTTTCATATAATTTACCCATTAATATATAGAAAATGCTATTTGAACACTTAACATGATATTTGGAGTGACATTTACATCAATATATTATACATTTATATTGATATAATACACAATAGAATACATCAATAGAAAGTGTCATTTCATGTATCATCATTAATTCCACGCATATTAATTAATAGATCAAATTTTTGGAAGCTCATAGGCAATTGATGGGAGGAGTAGTACTTCATTAGGCATTGGATGAAATTGAAACCAAGCATTAATCAGCACAAATATAGCTATGAATGTGGAAGCAGCTAGAAATTGACCAGAAAATCTTCAGATTGGCACAGAAATCAGCTTCTTTCAATCTCTACTCGTACACACAGCCTCCATAGCCTGCAAATTGATAGTTACAGATAGAGATAGGAATAGGCACATGAAGCGCAATCTTGTTACATTTGGGATGAGTGTCTCCAAGGTATAGTTGTGATTAGCCACACCATAATAATGATTTTACTGATAGGGAGTAGGAAGTGGCTTACTTGGATCGGTAATGGTGATGAGGCCAGAGTTCTTGAAATCACAGTTCCATTTGTTCCTTCCCTTGCACTGGTAGTAGAGGTTCATGGCTATGGAGGCATGGTTGAAGAGGTTGTCTGGGGAGAAGCAAGGGCAGCCCTTCTGCAGAACCCTACAGTCCACTTGAGAGCACGCGTAGTTTATGTTTTCCACAAGGGTTTTCTCATCTGAAGATGGCTTTGCCACACACCAACTTCTCTGCAAAAAACAAACAACAAATCTTCATTTGGGGAACTGTGTGAGATCTTCTGGTTTTTCTATTTCTTTCCGGGAAAATTAAAGGTCATTTACCTGCCCACTCACCAATTTCAAGGCTCCACCTGCAAGCAGGGCAACAAATCTCAGATCCAGGGAGAGATTAAACAGACCCCTCTGGAGGGAGTTTGCAAGACCCAAATCAGATCTAAAAGAGAATGGATAAGAGTTGACTGACCCGAACAACATAACAGGCCTATTGAACAGATGGTATAGAAGCCGCCATACCTGAAATGCAGGGAGAGGACAAGAGCAGGAGAAAGAGAGCGAGAGAGGCTGCTGCTGCTTTAACCATTGTGAAATAACGAGAGCTCAACTGGCTGTACTTTGATTTGAGCTGCAGAGAGAGAGAGAGAGAGTAAAGTGATTGATTTTTGGGGGTTCGACGTGTGGGACTTATACGGGGACAGCGTGACAGGTGGGTGGATTTTCTAGGGACTGAGGGAGATCTCCACTGTCCAGCAGCCTAACGGCTACTTCTGCTGATCCGTTAGTGGAATTATTTAGGGGAAAAAGAGTACAAATAAAGGAGCTTTAAGAGTACCGAAATGTCAATAGTCATCCTTCACTTTCACACTCATTTTCTTCAGGAAAAGGATCAGATTGAGTTTGAAAGGGCACATGATTATTAGAGGCTGTTTGGCTTATCCATCTTTTTCATCGTTTTTAAGTTATTTAACTTTTAAATTAAAAATTAAATAATGTTTAAATTGATAATATATTTAACTAAATATAACTATTAAAATTTGATAAAAAAATTAAAATAGGACGATAGCATGATCCACCAACTCGACAATGGCTTGAGACAGTTTTGTTGGATGACACCGATGATGGATCTGGAGGAGGGGCGATGGCGATGACGAATTTGGAGGAGGGGCAACGGCGAGGGCGGATCTGTGAAGAATGGGCAATGGCAAATTTGTGAGGGAAGATGGAAAAAGAAAGAGATAAGGTGTAAATATTCAAAATATTTGAAGACAAAACAATAATAGTAGTGTTAGTCAACGCAATAATTTTTTTCGCAAAAATTGAGGGTACCAACTTTTCTCAAACACTATTATGGTAGCGTTTAAATTATTTAACTTTTAAATTAATTATTTTTTTATTTTTTTTTAAACTAATTTGTGTTGTTCAATGTTTCACCCAAAAACACTGCTTAGCTGAAAAGCTGGTTATGCAGACAGCCTCTTAATGGATCAAGCTTAATCTCTCATTATAACACTATCAGTTGCATTGATTCCCATTTGCAATTAGTAGACTTTTGTTAACTTTCATGGCAAAATGGCACATCTTTTTAGCAATATAGACCCGAAATAAAGTAGGGCCATGTGGCCACTTTCCAACCTGGTTGCCTAGCCGCACTGCCCTTCATTTCTTTCAATTATCTTTTAATTATTTCTTCCATTTGCGGCGACAATTATCATGGATGAACCATCAACCAGCGAGTAGCTGGAGATTGGACCCACCTATTTAGTTACCCATTGAGCTCAAAGTTCCAATAATCCCACCAGGAATGTGAGAATCCCTAGCCAGATCTGCATTAGAACCCAAAAAAATGCTTGGAATTGTGGCCACTTCTGCGCCTGTTTGGATTTCCCTGAATTCCAAGCACAGAAGCTGCATTCCAGGAAGAGTCCCACTAAACCCAGCTCAAAATCCCCATTTTTTGCCTCTCTTGTCCACATTTCCTCTTCATTTCTCCGCCAAAAGGGGCCACAGTTTCCACACCCAATTCTCAGCCGAAGCTGCCGCTTCTTCTTCTTCTTCAGGTAAAAGTGTTTCCATTTCTTCTTCTTGTTTTTATTCGCTCTCAGTGTATGTTTCTTTCCCAAAATTTGTTGAATCGTTGAGCACTGTTAAATCAAGTAGGGAATATGGTTGATAGCAGTTGGGAATTTGCAGCTTAGTTTTGCCTTTTTCATGGTAAGATTTGCTGTGTGGTAGCTGGCCCTAGATTTGTGCTCTCAATCTTGAGCTGAATTCAGAATGATGTTAAACAGAAAGAAATTTGAGACTTGAAAATACAAACGTGGGAGGTTCCTGTTTTTGGCTAATTTTTCAATTACACCTCTGCAACAATTTTGGGGAAGCTAATGAAGCGGCAGCCCTGAAAAAGTCTTTGCTGCTCCTCAAATACAATTATAGGCCCTGAATGTGGTTCCGTGGCCACTGTTTAAAGTTGAAAATATAGCTAGATCTACAACAAAAGTATTAGTTCTGTAGAGACAACAGCAACAATGTGAAAAAGAAGGTTGTAAAAATGCAGTAAGGAAGGGTTCTAGGGGAAGTTGTGAGGGGTCGTGCTTTACTTATGGGCATGTGCAAATAGCCAAAACCACTCTCGTTGGGTAAGCACATAGAAATCTATGTTGGGGCTAGAACCTGAGAGGTTTAAACCCTGGTCACCGAGGAGGCCATGATGGCCTTTTACCACTAAGGCCCTTGGACGTTAAAGCTTACAGCCTTTATGGGTGCTAGATAGAGCTTCTTTCTTCTAATTTCTTTTCCTAATGCAGATGTTAAAGAATTAACATAGGAATTGTGAACCTCATATTATGGATATCATCTTGTTGCCTAATGTGGAGATAAGGTATATATGAAGTGAGAAAATCCAACCATGATAAAAAATGGAGGGCAATGACAATTTTTTATCTTCAGAACTAGTATACTTTCAAGCATCACGTTGACATAATTTTAAGAACAAAGACTAGGGAATCAGTTGCATTTTGGTGGTTCCTGCACAAATCATTAGTTGAATGAAGAAAGAGAGGAATTCAGAGAGAAAGAGAGAGTAATACTGCCAATTTGTGGCATTTGATGGTTTATGTTAATGCAATCATCTATTTTGTTGTTTGATAACAGATGGTCTCAAGCTATATATATTGCTTTTCCTGTTACTGTCTTAGCTAGTGTTCGATTCATTTAGGCTTGTGGTTCTGTTAATTTCTTTTAATTTGATCAATGAAGATTTGGATAGATCATTCCAGCATTGTTATGGGAAATGCAAACTAAAACTTAACTGTGAGTCTGAAAGAACTGACTGAGGTTGGGCTGAAAATGTGGAAAGCATGTACTACAAACCTCTACCGTTTCCTCAACTGATTTGGCATCTTTTTCTTCTAAATCATGGCTGTAGTTGGAAGTGCTGAATATGTTGAAGACCCTGCCACCAATGTGAAATTTCAGACAATATTAAGCCTCCCAGGCTGCTCAAGTCCATTATTGCTACTTGGAACAGGTCTGTTGCTTCAATTTCTGGAGGAAACTTTGTGGGGTAGGAAAAAGATAGTTACTGCTAGATTACTGATTCTTGACATTGGTTTATGACTTGGTGAGCAATTTTTTCCAGGATACAGGGAGAAGGTTTTTGCAATTATCGGGGTTAAGGTCTATGCTGCAGGACTGTACGTGAACCGATCTGTTATAAGCAGCTTGGGCACATGGAAAGATCGAACAGCTCAAGAGATACAAGAGGACTCATCATTGTTTGACACGATCTTTCAGGGTAACTACGATAATTGTTAAATCTTCATTTGATGGCTGGATAGAGTGTGAGAGAAAGGGGGATTTTGAGGATACTAATTTATGCTTCACCATTGCAGCTCCCTTGGAGAAATCGTTACTTATTGTCCTGGTAAGAGATGTTGATGGTAAGACCTTCTGGGATGCCTTGAACGATGCCATCTCACCAAGAATCAAATCGCCCTCTCCAACCGACGAATCGGCCCTCTCCTCGTTTAGTAGCATCTTCCAAGGCCGGCCTCTTAAAAAGGGAACTTTCATATTCTTGACATGGCCCAATCCTTCCAAAATGCTTGTAAGTACTAATCTAGTAAACACCAGATATTTCCTTTAATTAATAGTTACCTGAACTTATAAAAGTCTTATAGAAGATAAAGGACAAATAGACATAACTAGAAGATTAAAGTTTATGTAGACAACCCCACATACTAGGACAAGGGCTTCTCGGTTTGTTGTTGCTGCTGTTGTTGGCAATTATCTGAAGTTGCAGTTATGTCATGTTTTTCCAGGTTTCAGTGTCATCTGACGGCTTGCCATCTGTCGTGGACGCAACAATTGAGTCGATGAACGTTGCCTCGATTCTCTTCAATGTATTCTTTGGAGGCAACCCGGTCTCCCCTTCCTTGAAAGCTTCAGTTGCCAATGGTTTGGCAGCCATGCTGACATGGTAGTTTCAAAGTGACAAAAATGAGTGGAGTGAGCATGTTTTGGGCGGGAAATGGAAGGTTGTACATTAAAGAGCAAGACGATTTGTCTTATTTGATCTGTTCATCAGTGTAATGTTGAATAAATGACTAGTTTCATCACCAGCACAACACTTCTCCTTTGAACTGGAATAGCAGACTGGCTCAAGCTGTCAAGCTTCTGAACAATGTTTTGAGTCTTGGGAGGCACTGCATCTCAATCCATAACCACTGGCCCAATGGGCTCAAATTTTCAAATCTCAACGATGTCATCCCAAAGGTTTGGAGCCCAATACCATCACCCCCCTCCCCCCGGCGCATCGCCCCAGCCCCCTTGCATCAGTTCTCATGTGCAGATAGCAAAAACTCGATCTTGGCAAATCAGTAAATAATCAGCTCAACTGGCGCTAAAATTGAAGTACAGCTCTGAATGGTATTATATCGATATGTTAAATTATAAAATCAAAATTAATTGCCCACACTCGATTATTTTCTAAACCCCAAACCACTACCGACTGCTCAGATAAAAAAACTGCAGTTTGGCAGTTTGGGTCGGTTTGATTTGGGTGATTTGGTTTTTGTCTACACACTGCTAACTTGAGCAGTAATTTGATAAATTTTATAAGTAAGAAATATATTGAATTGATTTGTTGCCCCGGGGGTGTTTCACGGGATGGGGTGCAAGGGGCGTGGGGCGGCACGCGCAACAGAGGGGAGAGAGTGTTGAGGTGGGGTGGGGCCCGCGTTGAGCAAATAAGATTGCCCCGACGCAACATGTGAACTCCAATCTGCACATTAGAAACACTTGTAAGGGGAATTTTGGCAGATTGTTTACGTAGTCAGGCCTAGATAACCTAGAGCCCGGTTCTCAAACTAGACCCAATTCTGGAGCATTTTAGCCATCAATTTGGGCAGGAGCCAGAAAATAAAATGCTGGAATCTATAATTTCATATTTATGATAAGAACAAGAATAATTGTTTGGTGTCCATGGACCATGGTGATCGAACTCTACATTGACTCGAATCCAACCAAGAACTCAATAGACAGTGTCATTTCCTTTCTGGAGAATAGGAAAGAGAGAGCCGCAAAGGGAAGATGAGAGCAATTGCAGCAATTTTACCATCAAAGCAATGGTACCCAACAACCCAAAGCAACCCAACAGTTCAATCAAAGAGAACCCTCAACGCCAACCCAATTCAAATTTGCATCAACCCATCTAAGAGAGTGAACCCACTTCCCTCTCTTGCCATAAATCCCTCCAAAGCCGCTGCCCTAAACCCTAATCTGCCGCCACTGGTGGTGATTGGATCAGCCAATGCAGACATCTATGTGGAGATCGACAGGCTCCCGGTGGAGGGCGAGACCATCTCAGCCAAGGCCGGCCAGTCACTTGCCGGCGGGAAAGGGGCCAACCAGGTGTAGTAACAAAATACACGAAGTATTTGCATTTTAAGTTCTATCATTTGAGACACCCATTGACCAAGTTGAATTTGGATCCAAATCTAGATGCTTTCAACAGAAATGTAATTTTGAGTTTCAAATTCCAGATTTCAATGATAGGGTCAAATGACACTATTCAAGCACTTCCAAAGATAAAATCTACGAAAAATCAGAGAAAATACTACTGAAGATTAACTAAACTAGCTAGATAAATCTGATCAACCTAAGATGATAACAATTCCCTAGATGAAGTCTAATTAATTTGGATAATCATCAACGCCAGGCTGTCTGTGGTAGGAAGCTCGAATATCCCACCTATTTTGTGGGTCAGATTGGCGATGATGCTAACGGGAAGCTAATAGCTGAGGCTCTTGAGGGGGGTGGGGTTCTTCTTGATCACTTGAGGACTGTGGCTGATGTACCCACTGGCCATGCTGTGGTGATGCTCCAATCTAATGGGCAGAACTCTATTATCATTGTCGGTGGAGCCAACGTGTCTTGTTGGCCCGATGCTCTGTCTGATCAGAACTTGGAGCTTGTGAGGAATGCTGGGATTGTTTTACTTCAGAGGGAAATCCCTGATTCTGTCAACATTCAAGTTGCAAAGGTATGCCCTTTTATTTTAGCTTCTATTTGTTTGTATGGAATAATTGGGAGGATTGGGAAAAGAGGGATCTTGTTTCAGTGTCATTCTGGTTTCTGGTAAGAATCCTGATCATGTACTTCCATTATGTCAGCATTTTGATTGTGCGTTGTAATAATGCTTGGTTTACAAAGTGAAGTAAGTTTGATTGAGTTGTTAAGATTTATGTACAATGGGGATTGCCCGAACATGATGATTTTCAGTTAAATTTGGATAAATTTTAGCTTATCTACCTTGATATTTGTTGATATGATGAGTGTGGTATGGCATCCTTTGTCAGGAAAAACAGACAGATTGGTTGTTGTACTTTGGATCACATTGACGATTTTATTTAGTTTGGGTGGGGTTTCTTCAGCAGATCCAAGTAGAGAAGTTATGAGCCATTGTATTTGGATTTAAACAATTCATATCTGGATTATGTGTTTGGGGTGCAATAATAATTTAAGGTACCAATACCTTTAGTTAGAAACTTCGTTTGTGGTAGAACCCAGTTCTGGGATTGAGCCCTGTGATCATTGCACTTTTTCCTCCTTTTCTGGATAGTGGTTGTTGCAACAGATGGTGATCTCTTGTTGTAGCCTGGGATAATCGGCAGGGTACAACACTGACACTAAACCTTGGATCAGCTACATTTATTCAAGCTCACCAATCATCAGCGGTGTAAGAGCAATAAACTAGCAGGGAATGTGCTCTGTTGCTGCCTGCTCGTGAGTTTGTTAACCTAGATCCCCTTTTTATGTTCCAATGCCTAGCATCTGATATATTCATATTCTAATGACTTTTGATGAAGTGGTGACAAAATGCAGAAACTGTTATGGATTAAATTACAAAAAGTATTCTTTTGAACGTGGGAGAAAATATAGAACTGAAACTGGTTATTAATCCTAACCCAAGTTTGAAACTCATTGGAATTGAATTCTTGTGAGACAAAAAACCCAACCCAGTAGCTCTTGGAATCCTATCAATGGTGGGACCAAATAATATACCAATAGAAGCATGGAAATGCATGGGAGAAGAGGGCATCTCCTGGCTAACAAAATTATTTAACGTGATCCTTAAATCAAAAAAGATGCCAAATGAGTGGAGGAAGAGTATTTTGGTTCCTATATATAAGAACAAAGGAGATGTTCAAAACTGTGAAAATTATAGCGGAATTAAGTTAATGAGCCATACCATGAAACTTTGGAGAGAGTAATAGAGCAGAGGCTCAGAAAAGAAATAGAGGTCTCAGAAAATCAGTTTGGTTTCATGCCTAGTAGGTCAACAATGGAAGCTATATACCTACTGAGGTGCCTAATGGAAAGGTATCGGGATCATCAGAAGGACCTACATATGGTGTTTATAGATCTAGAAAAGGCCTATGATAGGGTCCCTAGAGAAGTATTATGGAGGGTTTTAGAGAAGAAAGGACTCTGAATAGCCTATATACAAGCCCTTAAGGACATGTATCACGGTGCAGAGACAAGGGTCAGAACATGTGGAGGGGATACTAAACCGTTTAAAATTACAATAGGATTGCATCAATGTTCTGCACTAAGTCCATACTTATTTGCTTTAGTAATGGATGAACTCACTAAAGATATTCAGACAGAGATGCCATGGTGTATGCTATTTGTAGATGACATAGTGTTGGTGGATGAAACAAAAAAAGGAGTGAACACTAAGCTTGAGTTATGGAGAAACAATTTAGAATCTAAGGGATTTAAATTAAGCAGAAAGAAAACATAATATATGGAATGTAAATTTAGTAAGAATGCAAGAGTGGAGGATGTTATAATAAAATTGGAAGACCAAATCTTACAAAGAAAAGACCACTTTCGATATTTGGGATTAGTGATTCAAAAAGATGGAAAAATTCACGAGGATGTCACACATAGAATTAAGGCAGGTTGGCTAAAATGGAAAAATGCATCGGGGGTGTTATGTGATGGTAAAATTCTATTAAAACTGAAAGGAAAATTCTATAGGACAACTATAAAACCAGTCTTGTTGTACGGCTTAGAATGTTGGGCAGTCAAATACCAGTATGAACAAAAGACGAGCGTAGCGGAGATGAGGATGTTAAGATGGATGTGCGGCCATACAAGAAAAGATAAAATTATAAATGAAATTATTCATAATAAAGTAGGAGTAGTGTGGGATAAAGGCTAGATATATTGTTGTTGTTGTTGTATCTGTTGTCTGGACATGCCTAATGCAAATTCTAATTGCTCTCTCTCTTGATAGCATGAAAGTAAAAATTCATTTTAGCCAGCGAACTAGAATTTATGCAGCCAACCACAGATGGTAGGATAAAGGCTTGATATGCTATTGTTATTGCATATATATTTATTATTTAGTATTGTTCAAACTTGTTCCGTATCAGGGAAATTTCAAGGTATCACCTGAAATTTCCCAATACCAACTAGTACAAATTGGTAACTTTGCCAGGATGGAATTGAGCATGTTGTACCAGTTTTGCCAGTATCAACCAGTACAGGGTGGGATAGATAACTAACTATGATTATACTATTTAATTTGCCCTGGCCAGATGATAGAAAAGTTTATCTTAGCAAATGAATGCATTTTAGTTGCTGAAGAGGGTAAGCTTATTGATAGCATAGTCCTGCTTAAGCTTCCAAAGGTAAAGTTGCATGAAAAGCCACTTGTTCCCCACATTTTAATGATTTTGATTTTGAGTAATGGTAGTGATAAAGCATGCATCACATTAAGCACACAGATAGAGAAATGATGGGGGAGTGGGAAATAGGGATGCCCTTGCTACATTGTGTTTTCTTCACATTAATGAGAAGAGCAGAACCATTTTTCTTATTTTTCTGGTTTCATTTTGATCTATGGAGTGCAGTTCAGAGATACTGCAAGTACAGGAATTTTCATATTTTGTGATAAAATATGATGAAGTTCTTCCAACTGGTGTAAACCAATGAATTGGTTGTTGAGAGCATGAGACAGTGGTAAAACTTTTAGCATTCGATTCTCAAGATATATATTTGTCTTTGCTTTTTTTTTTTCATTACTATCAAACATGAAAACTACTTGATAATATTCCTCAGATTATCATATTTGTTAAATCACCTATTCAATCTATAGACTGAATTTGCTTTATCTTTCCTTCAGGCTGCTAGGGCTGCAGGTGTTCCAGTCATTCTGGATGCTGGGGGAATGGATTCTCCATTCCCGACTGAACTTATTAGTTTTGCTGATATTCTTAGCCCAAATGAATCTGAGCTGGCTCGTTTAACAGGAATGAAAACTGAAAGTTTTCAACAGATTAGTGATGCTGTGGCAAAATGTCATGAAATGGTGAGCTTGCCATGTGTACCTATCTTGATCATCTAAATGTTTGCATGTTACTTAATACTCTCCCTTTTCGCACTTCTAACACCACTCTTCACTATGAGGTCTTCGTCCAACTAGGGTCATTAGCACCAATCACCCCTAACCTATCCTTTTTAATTAGAGAGAGAGAGAGTGAGAGAGGCTATCCAAACAACAGGCCACTTGATGAGGGGTTTTTGACTTCCACTAGAATTTCTAAGGAAAGTAAGCTCTAACTGTGTCACAAAGGCATCATATAACAATCAAACTGAAAAGGCTTCTCCTTTTGTTGGATGCTACGCCTATTGTCCTCCCCCTACCCTGTCCTCAAGGGAGTTTGGAGCACATAAAAGAATTAAATTGTGGACTCAATTTCTCAATCCTGGAAACTTATCCCTGTAATGGGGACACGAAATCATACAGCCCGGCAAGCAAGAAAAGCTACTGCTTGCAAAAGCCAACTTATCACTCGCTTATCTTAAAAGGTTGGGAAAGTCTACAGAAAGGCTAACCTTTCTGGCTGTGAAGCCAAATTCTGATAGTAAAACCCATTACCAATCTTGGAAGACACTAACTTTAAAGAAATCATCCAAAACTTTCACTGTGACATACTGGGCCTCGGTGACTCTCCTGCATAACCTCTCTCACACAAGCAAATCTCCACACCAATGTACTAGGGAGGGTCTTGTTAAACCATAAAATTCTTAGAAACTAGAAGTTAACAGCAGGAGTCATTAACTTTAGAATAATGATATAACTTGTTTAGAAGGTTGGGTGTGTTTTGGTCTACATTTTCTTCCTGTTCCTGTTGCTGTCATCATTTAACTTTGCGTTTTTTATGTTTCATTCAGGGTGCTAGACAAGTCTTAGTGAAACTTGGGGCCAAAGGGTCAGCTCTCTTTGTAGAAGGGGAAGAGCCAATTCAGCAACCAATCATATCAGCTCCAAGGGTACTTGATACAACCGGAGCTGGCGACACCTTTACTGCTGCTTTTGCTGTGGCTCGTGTGGAGGGGAAATCGAAGAAGGAATGCATGAGATTTGCCGGTATGCATAGATCCCTCTTTCTCTGTTTATCTCCAACATCTACTCTACTAAGTCCTGTTAATTGTCAATTTCCAGCTGCAGCAGCCTCTCTCTGTGTGCAAGTGAAGGGAGCCATTCCAAGCATGCCCAGTAGAAAGTCAGTTCTAGATCTTCTTCAATCCCTTTGAGAATATTTCTGTCATGTTTTGAATATGAATAAGAGCTATAGGCTAACTTCTCCTTCCTCCAATCCATTGCCGAAAGAAGTCCAAATTGATTTGAAAGAGTGACTTCTTTTTTTTTTTTTTTATCTAGTTACTCATTTGACTTGTGAAATATGCCCTTCTCCGGATCTTTCTTATGAATTTAGAAATGTTGCAGGAGTGAGATAAAGAGCCATCTGCCTGTTTTAGAATTTTTTTTCTCCTTCTGGGCACACATAAATGGGACCCTTTTGTTGGGATTAATGTTTTCTTGTAAAATGTTGACAAAATGCTTTATTATCAATCATTCATGTTATAGAAATCATTTCATTAATAATTCGTGTTATAGAAATTGCCTTTTTGCATAAAAGAATGAAAAGGTTATGCGCAAATACGACCTCAGCTCCTGAAACTTGCTCTCATAAAAAATTACGTACACACCTGATTTTTCGCCAATCTGGACAAAACTGTACATCAACTTGACTTGGCCATCAATCTTCCCAAAATGCCAAATTTGAATCGCATAATGCAATTTTGAATCAAATGAAAGCCATCCACATCAAACCATAAACAGGAGATCTTCCCCAGAGGCCATACGGAAGCATGATTTCAAAAATTACAATCCAGGTCTAATAGACAGAATTTCCCGTTTATTCATGTATTAGAGAAGTTGTATCTTTTGTACTTCAACCCCATTAGGAGGAGGTCTAAAGGAAACCAAAATTCAGGAGCCATCAAAGCTAACTATGCAGCTTCCAAACTGTTTGCAACATCAATGACAAATCGGTATCTAACATCAGCTCTTGCAAGGCGTTCCATCGCAGCATTCACATAATCCATCGGAATAACCTCAACATCTGCTGTTATGTTGTGTTTTCCTGCAAAATCCATCATTTCTTGTGTCTCCTTCATCCCCCCAATCATACTTCCAGCCACTACTTTCCTCCCTGCCATTCAACTTTTTATGTGTTAGACATCATCCCAGTTTTTATGAGCGATATGAATGAAGGGATGGAAGATGAGTTCATTACGGATACAAAACCCAGTTCTTAAGGTTCTCAACATTGTGGGATCAGAGATAGTTCCACATGCAAAGAGATTGTTCCTTTTCCACCTATTAACTAACAGGACACGAAATTAGTATTGCCAAGTGCTCACCCGCAAGCAGAGGAAAGACAGGTAACTCCAGTGGCTTGTCTGGTGCACCAACCATGATGAGCTTTCCATTAGTCTTCAGCAGACCGATCAATGGTAGTATAGGGTGAGCTGCAGACACGGTATCAAGAATGCCATCCATCGTGCCAATGGCAGCCTATGCATGTTGAAAATTGCAACTTACAAATTAGCATCTATGGTTGTATTTTAGACAAACAAAAAAATCCCGAGTTCATAGCATAGAATGAAAAAATTGCTACCTGCATCTCATCAGGGTCTCGACTGACCAAAAATGCATCAGCACCAAGACGTTTGAGGGCTTCATCCTTCTTGCTTGGTGATGTACTGATCACAGTCACCTTAGCTCCAAAAGCCTTTGCAAACTTCACGCCAACATGGCCTAGGCCACCCAAGCCCACCACACCCACATGCAAACCAGGCTTATCAAGCTCAAAATACTTCAACGGACTGTACGTTGTGATCCCAGCACAGAGGAGAGGAGCAGCAGCATCAAGTGGCAGGCAGTCAGGAATGTGGACTGCGTAATGCTCACTAACAACCATATGATCAGAGTAACCTCCATATGTGATTGTTCCATCATGGTAAGTGTTACTGTAGGTGAGAATCTTTTTGGGGCAGTAATTTTCGAGGTCATTGGCACAATTGTTGCAGGAGTGACACGCTCCAACCAGGCACCCCACTCCAACTCTATCCCCTACTTTGAAGTTACGAACCTTGCTCCCAACTTCAGTCACCACACCCACAATCTCATGCCTGGATTAAACAGATTTAGCTTTGTTATGTGCATGAATGACATGGAAGTGCTAAACTTGTGTTCACTTTGCTGGAAGAGTCATTGTACAGCCAATTAAGGATTTGAATTGCATTCTTTTATGCCAGAAGTAGAGAAATGGAGACAGAAGATTAGGTCCAGTATTACTTATTCACATTAATTGGTGTGCTGGGGCAGTGTGCATAGTCGTCAAACGCACAAATTAGTGCTTGGGGCCAAGGCACGAGGTGCAAGGCGAAGCACTAGCCTCAAGAACATGAGGTGCATATTTATTCAAAATGCTTATAAAATATTTACACACAATTCTTTTCAATATATACCTATAAGAAGGTAGATGTAAACTGATAAAATCATAAATCACAATTAATCAATACTATAATAACAACTAATATTATTGTAAAAAAAAAAAAAAAAACAATGTTTCTTTTGCAATTAGTTTCTTCTAATTGCAAAAATTATAACAGAACACACTGTAAAAAATAATTACAGGAAATCAATTAATTTCTTCTAATTTATTTTACAATTAGAAGAAAGAAAAAAAAAATTACAGCAGAACACACAGCACATAAGGTTACAGAAAAATAATTAATTTCTTTTAAATTGCAAAGGAAATTAGAATAGAGAAAAAAAACAGTAGATCACACAATGAAAATATTTGTTTCTTAGCAATTAGTTTCTTTAAAATTGCAATAGAAAATAGAAAAAAGAAAAAAAAAATAGAGTAGATCACACAGTGGAAAAAATTACAATATAGAATTAATTTCTTTTAAATTGTAAAAGAAATTAGAAGAAAGAAACAAAAATGAAGCAGAATGCAAACATGAGTTATTTTCTAGTGAGTGAACATCTCTGTCAAAGGATCCCAGTGAGTGGGAGATCCAGTAGACCTCCATTTACACTGCTAGGTTTGCCACTAACCAATATACAAGAATATGTAATTAAATCAATAAAAAATAAGATCTAAGATTATCAACGACAAGAAATAAAGTTTTAATACACTTGTATATACAAACAATGTGCCTCATCCGCCATGAGCCTTGCGCCTTGCATGAGGTACGCACCTTGTGTGCCTAGGCAGCGTCTCAAGCATGGCGCTGCGCCTCAGTGGTGATGAGGCCCACAGAGCTGCGCCTTGTGCCTAGGCATACCTTTGAAACTATGCCAATGTGTCACCTCAAAATTTTCGTCCCATATTCGACTCATGGCTGAACTCATGCTTCGTGATAGAAGAGAAGAAAATAGATTGTGGCAAGGTGACCGTGTGATCCACCATTGAGAGAATAAATTATTGATTAACCTCCAACGACCTTACATATTCGGAGAGGTCCACGCCTCATGCAATGACAAGTTCTATCAACCTTTATAGATTATATAAGTTTTGAGACAAATATGAGTTTCTACCTATCTACTGTACTGTCTCACTGAACCACTATTTTGGATTGAAACTTTATGCGTTATTGGATGAGTTCACGTCATCAGCATCTATGTCTCCACAAAACAAAGCAATTTCTACCTGTCTACTGCTTTGTACCTATCTAGTATCTACCATTTCAAAAAAGTAAAACGCAATTTTTTCATCCTTTCAGAGGGGTGTATATAATCAGTTAATATATTAGCCAATGCAGATGCGTACCAGGCATTAGTCGCACACAAATTCAGTGAAATTAACTCCCATGCACATTGTAAGTAACAAAAGGGAAATGAAAAATTAAACAAATTGACCAGTTTGATTAACCAGATTAGTTGAGCTCAAATTGTGATCATGTGGAAGTAATCAAATCAAGTGTGAAGAACAACTCACTACTTGTCAAAACCTATGGATGATCATTCTTACCCAGGAATGAGAGGATAGTTCGAGCCACCCCATTCATTTCTGATCTTGTGAAGATCAGTGTGACAGATACCACAGTACAAGATTTTGAACCTTACATCTTCATCCCCTGTGGCCCTGCAACACCACCATTGTATATATTTATATCACTTAACACCCAACTGATTAAAAACCATCATATATTGTCATCAACAACCAAGAAAGCAATGAAATTCATTGTGCAAACTTTTAGGGCTTGCTTGGTCTGGTTTAACAAACTTTTTTTTTTTTTTTTTGGGTTTCTTTTATTCAAAACCACATAATCTAGATCTGAAAACAAATTTCAGCAGTTCTTAAAATCATGATAAAAGAAAATTGAAAACTAGGTAGTAAATGAGGTGTTTCCAAAGCTATCAAAATCTTCACACTAAAGTTATTGTATAGCTTAAAATCAACGAAAATGAGAACAAATTACCCATAAACCAAACAGTGCCATAGAAAATTTTTTACTCAGACGGATAGAAGATTTCAAAACCCCAAAACCAATTGTTAAAACGACTTTCCGAACCACAGTGAACAATTGCGGTTCTAAACCACCACTCCACAGAAAACTCGGAGTTTAGAGTCATGGGTGGTTCACTTGGATTAAGATATTTGCATCAACCCAATTGAACAGTTGTTTCGAGTAAATCGAATACCCAGCGTTAGAAACTGCATTCTCCAACGTTTGGACGCTAGGAAAAAAGAGGAGGAAGTAGGGTTCGTACCTCCGGGAGAAGTTGAAGGGAGAGAGGACGCCGGATGTGTCTCTGGCCGCCCATCCAAAAGCCTTCACCGGGTGCACTTTCTCCGCTGATTTCGCCATTTCTAACACGCGCCCAGCTACTGAGAAACGATCAAAGCGAAGCCACAGGAACAAGAAGAAGAGAGTAAAGTGAGAGGTGACCGGAGGGTGTGTTTATTTGCAGAGAAGAGACATAGAGAAGTACATCGCACTGTATACGGCACTGAGCTGGTAGTGCTTGGTGCCTTAATGGGAGAGAATAATGAATTTTTAGGAAAAAAGTTATGAATGAATTTATTTCTAATTTTAACTTTTTATATTTAGATTTTAAAATACAAAAATTATAAGATTGAATTTCATAAAATTCAATTATCATAATTTAAAATATAACTTAAAATATAAAATTTGTTCATTGATAAAAGTACCTTCTTATCTCTTTATCATCTATCATCATTTCCTTCGTAATCACCAACTCTCGACATCATTATTATAAATTATAAGTCATTTGATATGATTTTTTTTTAATTTTTTATTTTATTTATAAAAAATTAGCTATAAACCTCAAGAGAAAGAAGCCCAAACAAGAAATGGAAGACTTTCCTAATTTTTTCACCCAAGTCCACCTAATTTTTTATTTTTAATGAACTTTTGATAAAAAAAAATGATTAATTTTTTCACCCAAGCCCAAACCCAAATTCAAAACTAAAATCAAACCTAAATCTAGTCTCTAATTCTCAATTTTAGATTTCACAATCTAATGTCCAAGAGTTTGAATTCACTACTATTTCTCTGTCTCTGGTTAGAATTTCTTGTCAATCACACACCATCAACCACCATACTCCATTACCGGTAACCTATCACCTTTATTTATCGACTATTATGATGTAAGTTATTTTTCATTCTTATTTTCTTCTTTCGACCTTTCGAACAAACACTATGATTATCTACATTGAGATAAAGATAGCTCTTGTTATTGATATAAACTTACTCATTGATAAGTTTGATCTTTTGAGGAATCACAGAGTGTAGCTTAAGTAGTTTTATAAGGTATTTGTATTGCACATTTTTTGTATTTTTTGCTTTCTCTTTTTTAAGTTCATGAATTATGTTAAATATATATATAAATCTTGTTAAACTTTTATTTTTTTGTCTTTTTGTTTTTCTCCTATTGGTGAAGCTCATGATAAGAAAAAAAGAATTGAAGCCCCCCAAGGTATTAAATCCTAAGTCCGCCCTTGACCCCAGAAAAACCCTCTTAGAAACCCCTCTTAGGTCTAAGAGTGTGTCAAATCTACCTCCAATGTTTTTGTTTAAAAATCTAAAACAAATGATCCGAAAGATGTGAATATTCCTCTACATATCAATTTCGATCTTTATAAATAAGAGGTGATTCCTCTTATTAATACAAAACAAAAACTCTATTCAAACTACAATCTTTTTTATTTTCCTACACTATTTCGTGAGACCGATTTAAACATTAATGGGCTTGCACTAGAGTCAACTCACGTCCTTAACCGCTCATTCTTTTACAAGTTTTTCGGAGACTAGAGGCTCGATATTAATACTCTTCCGCAATTACATATTCGTTGTTATATTTAAACAATAATGTTAGTATTATTGAAACTATTGAATATAATATATTTAACTAATTCCTAATTTTAGGATAATTTTGAAATTTAATATATATATATATCTATACATTACAAAATATAAATATACATGTTTTTTTCTATACTAGTTATATTTTTCTTACTTTTAACAAAGTTATTAAATCAATAATATTTTAGAAAAATAAGAACATGAATTCTGGATTCATTTCAAATATAATTTTATGGAACTTAATTAAATTCTATATTTTAATTTAGGTTATTCCAAATATAAGAATTTATTTACTAATAAATTTTAAATTTCAATATGTTGACTTCAATTGCCTAGGTAGACAAAAACAACGAGGATGTCGTTAAGACTTAACTAGAATTGACACTCTGATGTTTAAGTAACAGATTAGACAAAGATTTAAGAGCTAAGAAAATTAGTATGAATAATCATACATTTCGATCATTTCTGGAAGTCTTTTGATACATTTTGGGTGACGATAATGACAAGAATGACTTGTCTCACCCTTGTTACATATAATTAATCGATTTATCTTTGTTATGCGAGTTTGGAATAAATCCAAGATAATTATCTTTATTTAGAATTGTATAAGGAGATTTAGATTTGGTATGTTGTTGTTGACATGTCACGTCCCCTTTTCTTAGGCATCATCAATACTCATAAATTTAAAATAAAATTAATTTTGATCAACTATTGTGCATTGAGAATCTATCTATCTATGCCAATGAAGCTCAATTTACGGTTGAGGTTTCGAATCTAAAAGTGCATAAAAAAGATTAAGAGATTATTTTTTTTTCATATTTTAATTTTAAGTTTTGAATTTATTTTTAATTTTATGTTTTGAGTACATTGTTAAAAATGTATTCTTTTTATTTATAGTATTTTTTACATTTTGAAATTTTAAATGTGTTTGTAATGAAAATAATCAAAATGACTTTTTGTTATTTTGATTTTTTTTATAATTTTTTTTTTATTTTTAAAATTATATTTTTTAAAATATGATAGTAAATACGTTTTTACTGTTTTATAAAACTAAAAATACTAAAAATAATAGGGCCTAAAAAAAGTTAAAAGTCTAAAAATAATTTTTAGGCTAAAAACAAAAAGAATTAGTGTATCCTAGAGAACACAGATTTCTCGGAGATTGAAAATATGCATTTATGTTAGTTTCAAATTATGGCAAATATATTCTAAGAAATGGATGAATTGGGATTAGGGTAAATTATTTGAAAGTTTAAAAACCTATTGCTTGCAGAACATTATGCTTCGAAATATGAAGGAGAAAGTTTCGAAATCAACCTTTCTGTTCAGTATGTTTCGAAATCTACTATATATGTTTCGAAACTTTCATTTCTATTGTGGTTTAAGATTTAGGTTTTAGGAGACATAGTCTCGCGGAGACTATTTCAGAAGACTTTCACAGTCTCTCTCAGGAGAACACGGTCTCCTAGAGATCGAAAATACGCATCTCCAGAATACACATTCTCCCCTAGACTATTTCAAAAGACTTTCAGAGTCTCTCAAAACTATAAAAGTTTAGAACTTATCATGTAAATTTCCTCTCGATGAAATGGGGTCTCGAATAAAATGCAAATAGAATAACTCTAACATTCAAAAATTCATCTGAGAATTTATCTATAAAAATCTTAATTCTAATAATTTTTAAAATATTAAAATAAATATTATCCATAAAAATTCTAATTCTAATATATCTCAAAGAGTTTCATGTTACTCAATAAATAGATGTGCTATCTTTCTAAAAAGGGTATACCTTCTATATTAATTTCAATATGACACTTAAATTTTTAGTGTATAATTTAAGTATTAAAATATTTACATAAAAATTGTCTTACATTTTTTATTTTTTTTATAAAATTTAAATAAATTAATAAAAATATTTTTAATTAATAAATTTACTATTATATTCCAACGATAATAAAGAAGACACGGCTCATTTAAGAATTTGGTACGATACCATTTTGTCGCTAGGTGGCGTGTGGAGGATCCGATGCCGACAGGCCCTCTAAGATGCACAAGGACGGGTCTGTACGCGTTGTTGCATTGTATCCGAGCCAAATTTGCAGATATTTTGATATACGGCCACGATGAATCAATCACATCATCCAACGGCAGGTAGAAGCCTGCCCTGACAAATGCCAACTGGGGGCTGGCTGATAATCACCTCAAACCACCGTACCACCTCCCATTTATCATGTGCCATATGATATGATGATTGCGACAAATCAACCGCAAATACACACACCAATAATTGATCCCCTCACTACTTTAAGGCGCAATCCCCTTCTTTGTCCCTCCCCAACCCCCCCCCACCATCCCTTGTCTCACAGGGCGTGTCCTTATTCGCAGTTTCACCCTTTAACCATGCCCTTTTAAGTCATTCCACTTCATTTTTTCAATCAATTTATTACTTTGAATGTGATGGGTAGTGCATTGCATCTCTTTGAAAAAAGAAAAGGAAAGGATGTAAAAACAAACAAGATTTGGCTAAACCCCATATTTTTATTTTTATATATATTTTTTTTGTGATCTCTTCAATTTTTTATTATTTTAATTATATCTTGTATTTATATTTTTTAATTAATTTAATTTTTATATTTTAAATTTTTTCATGTGACAATTTATATTTTTGTTATTTTGATGTATAAAAAAATTAAGATAAATTAATTTAATTTTTTACATATAAATAAATAAAGTAAAATAAGTTAATTATTATTTTTATATATTAAAATATAAAAAATAAATTAACTAAAAAATATAGATAGAGAGATATGATTAAAATATCAAAAAATTTGAGTTATTACATGAAAAAATATTAGAATATAAAAATTAAATTGATTTAAAAATATAAGTTTAGAGATATAATTAAAATAATAAAAAATTAAATAATTATATAAAAAAATTATGAGTAAATAAGAGAAATATATGAGTTTGGCAGGTAAGAATTACATAATATGCCACTGCCGCAGACCACGTGTCATAACTGGGATCCGTAGAAACAAAGTGACGTACTGTATTTTTACCATTCAGACTCTTTACGTGAACCTCAAAAAATAATAAATTAATTATAATAAAATGTAAAATTAATAAGTAAATATAAATAGAACTTGTTAATGCAATCGAATTAACTTTGCCTTCTCTCTTTCCTTTCCTTTCCTTTCCTTCCTCTGATCTCCGGATCGCTCTCCTTTCTCCCCCTCTCTCTCTGTAATTCAGATCTTCCAAAACCTAGGGTCCAGTGTTCTCCATCGGAAATTCGAGCTTCTCCGTTTCGTTTTCGGGACTCGAATCGTTGTCCCGGCGACGGAGGTGTGGGGAGAGATCGAGTTTCGAGGAGATCTGGATGAGCGAGCCGGTGGCCGAAGGCGTAATCCTGCTTTTGCCGAGCGGATTTGGGGGAGAATTGAGGAGGCATTCACGGTGAACTGGTTTCAGAGGAGCAAATGCGGCTGATTTGCGATTTGCCGCCGGTTGGTTAAATCTTGAAGCTGTTTGCGGATCTAACTTCGGGTTTTTTTCTGATCTGAATCGGAGGGGATACGAGGACGAGGGAGACGGCGCGGGCGATTCTGGTGGTGTGGAATTTCGTGGTCTTGCAAAGATGCAGCAAGATCCGAGGATGAAGGTTTGATTTTCGTTTTGTTCTCGTTTTCTTTGGTCTTGGGAATGAAAAGTCTTGAAAACACCGTCATTTGCTTATACCTTGGTTTGCACTTTTTGAAATTGGGACGAACGAAGATGAGAAACAAGTTTTTGGAACTTCACCAAAAAGCATCATTTTATAGGCGGATTCACGTTCGTGCGTAGAATTTTATTTCCCTTTGATTTTCTATCTCGACGTCGGTTTTTGTTGAGGAAAACTGAGATCTTGATTAAACTTAATTATCTTTATAGGTAAACTGGTTTCTTCTGTATTGAACTTGAAATGCGAGATCTTGTCTAAGATCAGTGAAGAAAGACAATCTCATTTCCATTTTGGAACTTCACATTTACTCGACATTATACAGGAAAACGTTTTGGATACATATCGGTTTGGTGGTTAATTGAGAATTTTGGCTATAAAATTGGGAGAATATAGGCCGTTTGTGAAGTGAATCGAACGAAAGTGTTATGGTTTTTAGTTGGTTGATTGAACCTTTACCCCCTTGTTTTCTGAGGAGTGAATTGCATAGGTTACTTACTTTGCTTTACTCAGCTATCTCGGCTACCAAAGAGGAGGACAATACTTTTGACGAACATAATATCTAGTTGAAGCCTTGCTCCGGTTGGCTGCTGAAATAGTATACGGAAGCAAGATTATTATTAGGTTTTTATTTATGTCATGGACTATGCATCCTCAGCTTTGATACAGCTACCTGCCAATTTTAAGTGATTTATTCATTTTAGCACTCCCTATAGTTTACTCTCTCTGTCTTGTGCCATGTTATCTGCATTTTTTCTTTATTCTTTCAATCTTTCTTTGGATAGATTGTTTTATGTTATTATGGTTTGAGGGATTTCATCTAAATGATGTTGTTCACTGAATATATGGACTTGCACAGTTACATGGCCATCATATTAAAATTAATTTACATATGTTTTCTTCTATATTGGTTTAGCTTGCAAATCTTTGTATATGGGTTTAACACTTTATTAGATCAGGCATTGCTTCTTAGCTGTTTTCTCCTTTTGATTTTGTGTGATTCATTCACCCTTAGCAAGTAGTGGGGCATGCATGACAATGAAGCTGTTTGATCATTTTTACAGAGCCAAAAAGAGATGGACTTCTTCACCGAGTATGGGGATGTCACCCGATACAAAATTGTGGAAATTATAGGGAAAGGAAGCTATGGAGTTGTTTGTGCAGCCATAGACACACATACTGGGGAAAAAGTGGCAATAAAGAAAATAACTAACATCTTTGAGCACACATCTGATGCTGTTCGAATCCTGCGTGAGGTGAAATTGCTCAGACTTTTACGTCATCCTGATATTGTTGAGATCAAGCGCATCATGTTGCCGCCTTCTAGGAGAGACTTTAAAGACATATATGTTGTTTTTGAGCTGATGGATTCTGATCTTCACCAAGTTATCAAAGCAAATGATGATTTGACGAGTGATCATCATAGGTTTTTCCTCTATCAGATGCTACGTGCATTGAAATATATGCATACAGGTAACTATTCTTTCATTAACTTGTTTCCTTTGGTAACTATTTTATTTTATTTATTAGGATGAAACTGGTCTAGAATTCATGTAGCCAACCCCACCTAGTGGGATTAAGGCTTGTAGATTGTTGTTGTTGTAGCCTGTATTGATCATTCTCAGGCTGATTTCTGCAGTTTTATATCCCCATTTAGCTTTTTTTGTTCTCTCTGTGCATGTCAGAGTCTCTTTCCCCTTCTTTTCTGAATTCCCTTTTGCAGGCTGTTTGTGGGATTTAAATTGATCTAAAGCATTTTTATTGCAGCAAATGTCTACCACCGGGACCTCAAGCCAAAGAATATACTGGCAAACGCTAATTGCAAACTAAAAATATGTGATCTTGGACTAGCAAGAGTTGCATTTAATGATGCACCAACAACAATATTTTGGACAGTAAGTTATTCCTGCTACTTTGATACTTCATCAAATACAAGAATGTCTATTCCATCGTTATACTAGTTTAGCACTTCTGTATGAGGGCATGCATTCCTGAGTGGTCTATTCCATTCTTTTAACATGCTTTGCAGGATTATGTTGCTACAAGATGGTATAG
This sequence comes from Diospyros lotus, assembly GCF_014633365.1. Lineage (NCBI taxonomy): Eukaryota > Viridiplantae > Streptophyta > Magnoliopsida > Ericales > Ebenaceae > Diospyros > Diospyros lotus. The sequence goes on from NC_068352.1 coordinate 31,910,794, forward strand.
GGCTCCTGAGCTGTGTGGATCATTCTTCTCAAAGGTATGGATTCCAAACTGTATACTGCCTGCTTTTATGGTCCTTGGAGAAAGGTTTAGAGACTTGTTTAGCAGAATGGTATACTGTCTTGTCTTGTGATGTCTGGTCCAAGGGCTTGATCATTACTTTTTGTTGCATGGTATCTGCCATAAGTCTATTCCAGGGTTGTTGACATAGCTCAAGTTAGAAGCACCTGTCTTCCCTGTGTTTAAAGTAGTTAACCTGTTTCTATGTTAATATAATGTTATATGCTTTTGGTAAATGGCAATGGGCTATTGTAAGGTCTTGTTTGCCCTTTTTCTCCTCTGAACCCAAACAGATAATCATACTACTTGATGTAAATCCTTTTTGCTGGTTTTGTTTAATAACTTTTTGCTTTGATGAGTTTGTTATCAAGTATTGTTTTATCTATATATGACATTCAGGTGTTGTTACGTGTAATTCTTCATGGATGTTTTAGATACTAAATCACATAAATTTTGTTTCCACCAATCTTATTTGTCACTTCATCTGTGGTATATAATGTTGTGAGTTTGTTTCTTGATTACCATTATCTATTATATCCACTGCAATTTGCAGAATCTACATATGGATTGTCATTAATTTGATGTACAATGTATTATCAACTGGGCAATTGATCTCCTATTTCAGTTGAAATCTTTCTCTTCCTCTAGGCATGCACTGAGGGCATGATGGTCGCAATGGAACAATCTTGAATGATCTTTGATTTGTACTTCTGATATGCACTCCTCGGAAGTGTAAGCCAAGCATAACAATAACAACAGTAACTTAAAAAAAACGAAGAAAACACTATAAGGAGGGAAGGGTCAAGAGGTTTGATTTTGTTACCATCTCGAATACTTAGCATGCATTTATCTGTATAAAATGCCTTTGAGTGCCTTAATTAAGTAGTAATCCGTAGATTAAAATAATTGTTGTTCAGGGAGGACTATTGAATTCTCCTGGAAGTTGAAATACTGTCTCTCAGGTAATGGTGTCAGGTCCTATATCAAAATTCTGTAGGGGTTTACTTGTTTTGTGATCTCTCTAATGCTCGTAACATATTTCTGATTTTGCTACCACCCGGATTGCAGTATACACCCGCCATTGATATTTGGAGTATTGGATGTATCTTTGCGGAAGTACTGATAGGGAAACCCTTGTTTCCTGGTAAAAGTGTTGTTCATCAGTTAGATTTGATAACTGATCTTCTAGGAACTCCATCAGCTGATACCATTTCTGGAGTATGCTTCATCACTCTGCATTATTTTTCTCTGCTTTCAGTGGGAGGCAGCTATAGGTTTCCTTGAGAACTTCTTTTCTGAATCTCTCTTATAATTAATTAATGCAGGTTCGGAATGAAAAGGCAAGGAGATACTTGTTAGGTATGCGGAAAAAGCAACCTGTGCCATTTGCTGAGAAATTTCCAAATATAGATCCTGTAGCCCTTCAATTACTGCAAAAGTTAGTAGCATTTGATCCAAAGGATCGACCAACTGCTGAAGAGGTATGCTGTGTTGAGCTGTCTTTACAGCTGTAGCTTGTATGTAAACCTGAAGCCAATCCCTTGCTTCTTTACAATACACATGCCAGAGTTTTGATATACTTCTTATGTTAGGCACTGGCTGATCCTTACTTTAAAGGCTTATCCAAGGTGGAGAGGGAACCTTCTTGTCAGCCAATCTCAAAGCTAGAGTTTGAGTTTGAAAGGCGACGCTTGACAAAGGAGGACATTAGGGAACTCATATTTCGAGAGATTCTAGAATATTATCCCCATTTGCTTAAAGATTATATAGCTGGAAATGAAGGCATAAATTTTGCCTATCCAAGGTACTGTTCCCCTGGCACATTTGAATGTGATGCATGTTTAATTGTTTCTGACTTTGTTCTACATGTGTTCACCATAAGTGAATGTCTATTTTCTGCAGTGCTGTAGGTCAATTCAGAAAGCAATTCACATATCTTGAGGAAAATGGTGGTCAAAGTGGACCTGTAATTCCTCCACAGAGGAAGCATGCCTCATTGCCTCGGTGAGTATATAATGCATCGGTTGAATTTCAACAACTATATATTTTTATTTTTATTTTTTTCCAAATTCTCTCTCTCTCTCCACACCAAATGTACAGTCATTTTTTACCCATTCCACCTTTGGTGGCGGTAAAAGGATTGCCAAGGGCAGCTTCTGAAAGTACGGTCTTCAGCATTCTTTAGTTTCCTAAGTGAATTTTCACCATAACCCCCTCCCCCTCCTTTATCCAATGATTTAAGCTTGTTCTAGAGAATTGTATCTCAATTCTTTCTTCTTCTTCTTTTTTTTTTTTTTGGCTTGGGGGACAGGTCTAGTGTTAACTCCAGTACAATAGCTCCAAAAGAAAATCCAAATTTGGCTTCATATGGAAGTCATCAAGGCAGGGAAGTTGCATTTGATAGCGTTAGGATTACCGACAGAACGTCAGGAAGTTTTGTGAAACCATCACGGCCTCCACCTATGGTTCCTGCAGGTGTGATTTATTTCTTCTGTCTTGGTAATCTTGTTTATTGGTTGGCATGTTGCCAATTTTCCACGGCACAATCAACTTGGAGCTCTTTAATGCGCTAGTTGAGCACTCTCAACAGATAAACATCAGTGTTGGATGGATTATGATTGTTGGGAGGATAAGATGCGGGGTTACTCAATTTTCTCTTTAATATTGGAAAACTACGTTTAGCCGTAGGAGATAATCTTCGAAATATTTTCTCAATTATAGATATATCTTACAATTTGAGCCTCAAACTTTCCATTGTGTAGTCTACAACCAGACGTTCCCATCATAGATGAGTAAAACCAACTCTTTTGTTAATTTGTTAGGCTAACATCTCTCCTGTTTATTATGTTCAGCCAAGCCAGGAAGAGTTGTCGGACCAGTTCTACCTTTTGAGAGCAGCAGAGGCACCAATGGTGCCTGTGACGGAAGAGGAGGATTTCCCCCGAACGGTATCATCCCACCACACTACATCACAAGGCCCAACCCGGTGAATCCGCCCAAATCGGGGCAAGAAGTCGACCACTGCTCTGCCCAAGCCCGACAGCAACCGGCGCAATGCAGCAACACGGGCCCGTATTACAAGCCACAAGTCAAAACAGGGCAGCTAAACGAGCAAATCGCGATCAATATAAATTTGCTGCAGGAACAAGCGCATTTGGGCGCGATAGGTGCTGCTGCTGCTGTTGCTGTCTCTGCGCACAGAGAGGTCGGAGCTGTCTAATTTGGATTTGGTATTTAGATTTTTGGCTCCATTTACTAATGAGCTCTTCCACATTATTAATGTTAGTTGTATCAGTATGAATGAAAAATAAGCGTTTTCCCCCTCCCCTCCCCTCCTGTTTGCCCGATTGATCCATGTTGATGATGTACATAAATAGATTTGTTTGCGACGAACAAAATCATATGAATATGGATGGATATTGCTGTATAGAATGGGTGGAATTTCATTAAAAAAATTGGAAGTAGAGGACTCCAATTCAAAATACGATTTCTTGGAACAGTGATGTCGAAGTCCCTGACAGTCCACTCGTCGGTTTCGCTGCCACTAATTACAAAAGAAAAATCTCTCCGTCGTTTCATCAAACATATGGTGCCCTAGAAAGCAAAGAATAATAATAATAATACCCGATAGAAGTAGAGAGATCGCGTTGCGCGAGTCTTCCAACATTACATAGACCTCCCAACTTCTCGGGTCGCCGACCCATCCCTAGCCCGGGCCCGTCGGGTACCCATATTCTCCCCAGACAAGGTGGGGCAGAATTTGTGGCATCTCGCTGAGGACAGAGACAGCGCGGCTGAGTTGCGCTGATATGAAAACGATAAATATATATGATACGAAACAAAAAAGTGAAATGATATTTTTTTAAAAGATAAGAAATAGGAATGTAGAAGAAATGTATAAATAAAAATATAAAAGGTTTTTTTATAAATATAACTTTTAATATAAAAGATTATAAAAATCAATTATTTAAATAAAAAATAAACATAAATTTCATCATCTATTAAAATAAATATAAATACAAGTCACTTATTTCTAACGTGACAACAAGAACACCAAAAATAAAATTGCTTCTCTCTAATGTTATCTGTTCTTTTCCAACACCTTATCATAATTTATTTATTCAACCAATGAAGAAGCCTTGGTAAAAAATCACAAAAATTTTACCTTTCATAGAGAAACTTGTTGCTTTGTGTACATATATATTTAATATGTTCTAAATTTTATCCCAACATAAAATAAAATAACAAAGCTAGAGTAGAGGAAAGCTAAAAAACAAATTCATTCATTACTTGTAAAAGTCATCTCAACACTAGAATTACTAATAAGCATCTCTAATTTCCGAATGGCTAACACATCTCCCCCAAAGTTTCTGCCCACAGATCCATCCATAACATTCACAGAATTGCTCCGCTACTCCTTGGTCTCATCTCTTGCAACAATCTTGAATTTCCCTGTTTGTTGTTGCTGCAAACAAAAGAGAACCCATCAGAAGGAAATGAAAACCCATAAATATTTAACAAAAAAAACAAGAGAATTGTTAAGAGTTCACCTGAGGCTAATTAATATAAATGGTAATCCAATTGTACATTAAAATACAAAAAAAATTATCAAACTTCAATTATACAATTTCATAACTTTTATTTAAAAGAGATTTACGGGTCACTAATAATATGAAGTTCAATAATTTTTTTATATCTTAATATAAAATTCAATAATCATTTATAATATTTTGGGGTTTAATTGGTTATACTTGTAATCAATCAAGTACCCAGAACCAAAATCCAACTTAAATAATTTTCCATCCCACACCCACTAGATAAAAATCCGGATTTGGCTTTGATCAGTGTAATTTAGTGAAATGTAAAAGAATATTGTACCTTCTTCCACAGCTCGGTGTGGCCTTTGCAGAACCCAGCAACAATGGCACCCTTGGCTCTGCTTTCTCTGTACTCAACACAAAGACCCTCCTTCAACCCACAGCTCACGTGGAACGCCAATGGACACTTAGGTTCAGAACAATCGATGGCGCACCCATTCGCAGTTTTGCACAGATAGCAACTCTGCTCAAACCTTCTCACAGGAACTTTCGAACAGTCGATGTCTTCTCGGCCTTCTGGATCGGAGAAGAATACTTCCGGAACAAACAAAGCGCACACAATGTGAGCCCACCGGCCATCGGTGGTCGGCTTCATGGCGCCGCCGGCGGCCGGACAGAGGCAGCAAGAAAAAGGGCTTGCGCCGGCGCCGGGTTGCGGCGGCTGAGAAGCCGAGCATTGGGCGCAAAACCAGTCTCCTTCTGGAACGCCATTGATGAGGGGCGAGCCGAAGCAGGTTGCGTGGACCATTAGATCGCAGCCATCGCAGAACACTATGGGGTCTGAAGGGTCGCCGTCTGTGCTTTGGCACACGGCGCATTCGATCCCGTCGTCTTCTTCTTCCTCTTCTCCGCCATTTTCATCATCTTCATTTTCACCTTCTGCAATTTCATCGCGGTTTCCTTGGTCGCCGACCGGCGGCTTGTTGAGGTCGAAGGCCGAGGTTTCTTCATCCGGGACGAGGTTGGGCTGAACCGCCCAGATCCTTTTCTTGGCCGGCAAACACACGGCGGCAGGCGGATGCAGATCCCAGGCTTCTTTCCTCTTTTTGGCTGGGAGAGGGAATGATACGGCGGCGGCGTACTGGGTCTCTTTTTTCTGCTGCTCTTCTTGCATCAGCCTGAATCTTTTCAGAGGAGGTAAGCCATGAAACCTGGTCTCCATTATCAATCACAAAAAGAGAGAGAGAGAGAGAGAGAGAGAGAGAGAGAGAGAGAGAGAGAGAGAATGGAAGCCTTTGGCGAGGGGTTTGCAGTTTTGATCTGAGCAAAGTGGGAAGAAAAACCCGCGAAGAAGAACAAAACTGAAATCAAACGTTAAAATGTATTTGAATTTGGCGGCTCTTCAAAAATAGGTTACCCTCCCTTATCTTCAAATTTTGGAGGTCAGTTTAACCCGGATCCGGATCCTATTTTTTGGGCTTAAATGGGACAATAAACAGCCTAGAATTGGGTTGGGCCCACGTCCCAATGCATCCGCAATTAAATATATGACTGGGCCCGCCCACTTTCTGGCCAGTTGCACATTTCCACATTAAACCCAATAAAAGTAGCTGAGCAGGCGGCAGCTGCGGGAATTTCTTATGGCGGTCACTTGCAGTTTCTACCATATAGTGGAAAAGGAACAGTATCTTTGCATATGGAACTATCTCTGATCTCGCAATGTTGAGAACCTTCTTAACTGGGTTTTGTATTCATAATGAACTCATCTTCCTTCCCCTCCTTTTTATTGCTCAATATCAAAAAAAAAAATATATTGGGATATTGCTCGTTGGACTCTTAGATTTCGTGTTCGAGCCCTCGACAAGAGATAGTTCAACAAATAAGGAGCGACCTAAAAAAATAAAAAATATTTGTTGCTCTCATGTTTGTGGTTGTACTAGGGGTCGAAACTTGCTTGTTGAATTATCTGATTTACCTCTCATGCTGAAATCGTGAGGTCGAATAGCGGAGAGCTCTCGTAATGATGCGTTAACAAAAAAAAATAAAAAAAAAACACAAAAAAAGTTGAATGGCAGGAAGAAAAGTAGTGGCTGGCTATGATTCTCGGAAACATCTTGAGGGCGTCGTTTCGATATTTCCGTTTCTAAAATGACAAAAAAATATTTTTGAATCATTTTTACAATTTCAAAAATGTTTCAATACCATTTCATAATATTAGAAAAATATCGAAATGCATTTCCATCCGCGAAGAAGTTAGATATTTTTTTCTTAGGTTTTGAATTTTGTTTCAGGAGTTTGTTTAAATAGATTATGAGATTTATGTTTATTTATATATTGAATAACTATTTTTTATAATTATATTTACAAAAAAAGTCATATTTTTTTTATTTATGTATTTTCTCATGTTCTTAATTTTTTTTTTTAAATTTTATTTCTTCATTTCCATTTCGTGTCGGTATATATTTCTTATTTTTATTTTCGTGCAATGTAAATGGTTGGAAAAATGATTGGGGGGACGATGGAGACATAAGAAATAATCTATTTTGCAGGAAAACACAATGTAAGGCATAGAAAAAAAGTTATTTTGAAATCAAATGAAGCGATATATAAAATGTGAAGTTATTTTTGAAATCAAATTAATTACTTTATGAAATATGTCAAAACTATTTTGCTTTTGATATTATTTTGATGATGAAAAAACTTCAAAATTACTTATTGATGAAAATCATTATGTTGAACGTCTTTGATAATGAAAATATTTATTTTTTATGATGAAAAATATTTTCATGACATCTTCATTTTCAAAATATAAAAAGTATATATTATTGAAAATAAAAAATAAAAAATCTATTTATTGTGTAAGGATGTTGTTTCAATCATTTTGTCAAATCAAATAAACTCTTTAGTGACAATCTCTTGAAAAATATCTCTTTGCCATTGAATATATATTAATAAAATTAATGAGTGTATGAGATTTATTGAAAATTTATTTTAGCATTTATCTTAGTCTATTTTTTAAAAAATTAAGGTGAAACTATCGACCATTTCAAGTCCATCTATCAACCATTTGGGGACCATCGCATTTGCATAGTTCCCTACCGCTCGTGCTCTCGATTTCGATAAAGAAAGTAAATCGTATATAGAGACTTTGCCTCTTTACGCAAGACAAAGAATTGAATCTGCGACTTACTTGTGCGAATCTCAGCTTATCATGGCTCAACCACTTAACATGTGCTTTGAGGGTGCTATTGACCATTTTGTACTTTAGTTGTTTGGACTCTTTAAAAGAATCAACAATTTTTTTAAAAAGTGTTGGACAATTTTAAAATAGTTGACTGTTTTTAAGAAAAAATCAATCGTTTTAGAAATAAGAAAGACTAAGGGTGCGTTCTCTTTGCTTTTCAACTTTTAGTTTTGAGATTGAATTTATTTTCAGTTTTCTGTTTTGGTAGTCTATTTTTAGAAAATTGAAAACGCATTCTCTTTGTCATTTTGAAAAATTATTTTTCAAAACAAAAAATTAGAAAACGCGTTCTCTTTGAAATTTTGAAAATATTTTTTTAATGATATTTTATTCAATAAATTTGATTATTAAGTAAATTATAAAAATTTAATGTTAATATATTATTAAAAATATATATATATTTTAAAGTTAATAAATTTTAAAATATTTTTTCCCATTACAATAATAAAATATGAATAAATAAATATGTTTTGAGTTTTGAGTTTATTTTGGATGAAAACACTCAAAACAACTTTTTGTTGTTTTGAGTTTTCCTCACAATTTTTTTTTTGTTTTCAAAAATACATTTTTAAAAACAACAAAGAGAACGCGTTTTCATTATTTTAGAAAATTGAAAACTAAAAATGACTTAAAAACAGTAAAGAGAACGCAACCTAAAAGAATTGATCGTTTTAGAAACAAATTAATCATTTTATGTTTTTATAATATAGGTTGACTTTAGATAGAAAAATGTCGACTCTCTTAAAAGAAACAATTGACAATTTTTTACTTTTGCCAAGAACATTCAACGATTGCTATGATCTGTCAGACGAAGAAATTTTATTCTTTTGGTCCAAATTTTTTTAGTTAAAATTCTGTCGACATTAACTCTATATTGTTAACTTTTTCTCAAAACTATTGACTTGTTATTTCAAATTGTCAACCGTTTGTCAAATAAGTTTCCTCTTTTATAAAAGAGTTGACTGGTTGCTCAAAGCCATTGTACGCTTTAATTTTCTCAAAAAAAACTATCAACCGATTTTTAACATCCCGCATCGAGCAATAAGAAGGACCATATCAAGTTACTCTAATGGGTTTAAGCAAACTTTTCAAGGGGTCACTCATACTTGAGCTACCTTAGTTCAAGCACACTTAATTCGGGAGTTCTTTATTCACATTCTGCTTAAAAAGTATCCAACTGATATTGTTTCCTCCTTACTATTCTTGATATATATACTAGTTTCTCTAAAATCCATTCTTAGACCTAAATTTGGGCTCTCAGGATATTACATTCTCCCCTTCTTGAGTAGATGACATCATCGTCATGTGATCTTACACTAGGTCTCAGATCTTCTTCCCTTTGGGGGCTACTATCCTAGAAGTCTACCAGGAGCTACTCATTGTCTAGACCCTTGCGCCCCGGCGCCACTCCGCGCCCTCATCAGGCCGTTTTCTCTAAGGTTTAGCTTTGATACCACCTATAACATCCTGTATCGAACGATAGGAAGGACCAAATCAATTTACCCTGATGGGCCTACACGAACTTCTCAAGGGTCACCCATCCTTGAGCTACCTAGATCTTCTTTTCTTTGGGGGTTTCCATCCTAGAAACCTATCAAGAACCATTCCTTGATCAAGACCTCCGCCCCGTCGCCACTCCCTGTCCTAATCGGACCTCATTCTCTAAGGGTCCGCTCTGATACCACTTGTAACATCTCATATCGAACAATAAGAAAGATCGAATCAACTTACCCTGATAGGTCTACACGAACTTCCCAGGGGTCACTTATTTTTGAGCTACTCTAACTCAAACACGCTTAATTCGAGACTTCTTTATCCACATTCAACCCAAAAGGTATCCAGTTGGTATTATTTCATTCCTTATTATTATCGATATATATACTAATTTCTCTAAAATCCCTTCTTAGACCTAACCTTGGACTCTCAGGGTATTATAGATTTGAAAAAACTATCAATTGTTTCCCTTCTTGCACATGTATCACCTTTTGGCCTTCTTCAATTGACAGCTCACATGAAATTCATGCATGCAAGGACACTACAAAAAGAAAGGTTAGTTATTTAAAGTTACTTCAACAAGTAAAGCCTATTAAGATAGTGTTTGTTAATCAAGATATGTGATGAAAAATGTCAGATATAGGAAGTATTCTGTATATTTGTCATTTTTAACGTGTTAAATTTATCTGATATTTTCCAAAAAACCCTCACGCAACTTCTTATTTTACTTTTTACAGATAAATTTATATGAATATTTATTTGTCTCCCTCCAAATAAATTTATCTAATATTTTATAGGTAAGCCTAAAATACCCATTATATTTCTTGAACTATTACTAATAGTTAAGTGGGACACAAAAGTATTAATAGTTTGTTTATTTATTTTATTAAGTGGGCCGGAGACAAAAGTACTAATAATTTGTTTATTTATTTTGTGGTTGTTAAAGTAATTATTTTATGTTTTAAGGTGTTCTATAGCCAGTTGTAGTGTAAATGAGATGCATGTATCCTTACAACCCTGTAGCTCCCTTGAGGTAATTGTAAGCAAGATAGCAATCATGATGCTGGTTGAGGGTACTCTAACCAGCCTTACTTCAAAATTTGAGGACGACACCAAAATGAAACAGAAACACTTTCTACATGGTTTTTCAAATTTGTAAATCTTCAAACAAAGGTTCAACACACGTCCTTTTATATCTAAGTGGTGAAGAACATTGTCGTCTGGCTGTAGCATTTTCTAGAATATTAAAACACGCACCAACGTGGAAGGTGCATTTCCAGCAATACGATCGACTTGCACCGGGAAAATCCATTACAAAACTCAAGAGGAAAAATCTCAGAGAGATGCCCAATACAAACCCTCAACGTACGGGTACAAAACTCCAGAGATTAAATCTCAAGGAGATGCCCAACACAAATACTCGATCATGAACAAAACCACAAACATAAATTTTGCGGGCGGAAGAGAACTTAGTCAAAAATTTTGTATGGGAAACGGAGGTCGAGGAAGAGAACTTAGTCCTGCATGCATATGTCGGCGAAGAAGATGGCCGACGAGTAGAGGTGATTGCTCCTCACGCAATGAGAGAGAGAGAGAGAGTTTTAAGGAGTTAAATGAGCGGGAGACTCGTCGTCTTCGGGGTGAATAGTATGGGCCATGAGTTAAGAAAACGACTATTGTCCTGCTGTCACGTCACGTTGGAGGCTGGGTGGGTGCCTATTCACATGCCCAGCTGCAACCACAAAGCTTCTCTATGGAAAGAGTTTTTAAGAAAAATTATTTTATTATTATTTACCATGAATAATTGAATTTCTCAAATTCAAACTTAAACCCCCGAGAGTTTTATCAATATTATCATTTATCACTAGACGACAGTCTAATCCTGTAAGAACCAAACTAAGTGGTTTGAAAAATAATTTTGTTTTACATGAACTGTATGAAAAAAAATATACATGTATATGTACGAGAGATTAAGCCTCGAGGTGGGCCTTATGATTTGAACTTGAAAAGTAAAGTCGCCCATAAAAACGAATAATAATGACAAAAATAACAAACCGAACGGGCCTTAATGTGCATTGATGGCTGATTGATCAAGTTTACTTTCTTTAATTTTATATTTTCATCTTTATATTTTTTAAGTTTTTATGTAATCTTTTCTCTATTTCATTTACACTACTAAACTTGCATTTTCAAACCAACCATATGAGATAAAAATCTCATACACAAATTTGAATGGGAGATATAAGTGAGGAATCCTGTTTTCGACCATCTCCAACTTTCTCTCGTTGTTCTTTCTATTGCTTTGATATAATAATTTTTTTTCATTATTTTAATTATACCTTTATACTTGCATTTTGAAGTTAATATATTCCCTATACTTTGATGTGAAAAAAAAATAAAAAAAAATCAATTTGACCTCTTTTTACACAGCAAAGTACAAAGATTAAATTAACTAAAAAATATAGATATGAACGTATAATTAAAATAACAAAAAAATTGAGTGATCTCATTTATAAACATAATATACATATATGAGGGAAAATATGAATTTGGCGATTTATTTTTCACATACCAACGGAAATAAGGATAGCATGAGCAATAATAATACCAGTTGGGCTGAATAATGCGGCGAAGCACATTCTGAAACACGAGCCAACGAGATACATATCAAATGCATGCAAACTTGAGGCTGTATCATCAGTACCCAGAAGAAGGCTCACCTCATTTCTACTTTTTTCCTTCCTATTCTCGGCTCAAATTTGGGAAGCAAAAGCCTAAATGCATCATTACAATACAATAACAAAGCTGACATGGAGTCTGAATCGTCAGGCAAACACAACATACAAAATATTTGAAGCTTATGTAACAATGGTCCCTCAAATCCATTTCAACCAAGAGAAGTAACAGTCCAGTAAGAAAACTTAAAGTATGTACCAAACAAGCACTCAATAGGCTGAAATTTTGTCCTTCCAGCAGCCGAGATAGAAGAGACTGGAACATGTGAATCCTGATGAACTTTGGATGGCCATGCCACGTCCCTGAATTCCTGCTCGTGCCCTTCCGGAGGGGGAGTGACACTGGAAAACAGCAAAATACATGGTTTAGTTTGGTCCATATTTACCAACCACCACAAAGTACAAAGAGTTCATTATATGATTCAATGCTTCAGAACAGAATGTATGCACTTGTGATGAATATTTAAGTCAAAATTTTCTCAAATCCCATCTCAATAGCTCTTCCCATTTCACATGAGTGGAAAATCTCAGTGAAGCAAGAGAGGCAAATGCCCCCAAGTGAATTATCTAAGTTAAATGCCAAACTAAATGCAAACCAGGTCAAATAATCTAAGGACAGTCTAGAAGCTACTCTCTTGTTCCATAGAACAAGATTGCCCACTTACAAATTTCCCATCTACTTACACAAACCAACACTTGCTAACAGCCAAGGAGCAAGCAGCCATTCTAACAACCATAATATTTTTTCTCTCTCCCAAATAAACTGCTAAGAATCTTTGCACCGCTGATGTAAGATAAGTCAAAATCCAATGGAATAAGCATTTGGAGCAAATACTGAATACTGAATTATACAAAACAATGTCCCAGGCTAATCTGAACCTTCAATATTTGCATCAGGACCATAGTTTCTCCATACTAGGTGAGCATACCCTCCAAAATGTCTATTGCAAGGCTATATTTCAAAACTAAATCTTAGAATCTACCTAGCTCCAGTCTAAATGCCATCACAAAGGACCAAATAACAGCCTGCATCTTAGCATGTCAGCATACTACTCTTATCTGTGTCCTTGAGCTCTCTGCATATCATAAGCACCCCAAGCACCAGGACCAGGTCCGTATTGAGGATAGTTTTCTGCAGCCGCCTGTACCTGAAATATAAGAAAGATATTATAAATGAAAGGTCTTCAAAAGATATAAATAAATAAAGCTCTAACAAAAGGGTGCCTTCGTTTGTTCTTCTTCAACAATGCAATGTGAAAGGATGGGAAACTTACAGGATTCATGGAATTTGTACCATAATTGGTAGGATAAGGATTTCCAGCATACCCAACTTCAGCATAGTTTCCACTATAACCTGAACCAGCAGAAACATATTAGCAGCATCGCAGAGACAGGATTATACTTCATGATGTAAAGCCAGTAAAGAGAAGCGCCAAAACAAAAAGTCTGACAAGCAATCAACCATTCTCCATGATCTAAACTGAACTATAATCCAGGCTGAGATAAACTCTGAACATTTTAAGGCATTGAACGCAACATTTTATCATTTAAAATATTATCCTAAAACAAGATGTTAACTAGAACAATTAGATGAATAATCTAATAAAACTACATGGACACAACAATTACAAATCAATCAAAGATCAAGTTATTAATAACCTAACAAACTATACTACTTAAAAGTCAAAATAATGGCAAGAACAAAATGTAAAAATCCAAACAACAAACAAATTTCAATTGACCTACAGATAGAGAATATAGTTGTCTTCATTCTTTCTTTAGATACGATTCTTTGATATTTTTTTATGACACTCACAGACGTGGAAAAGGAAAATATATGAAAACCACAAGGGCCTGTTTACTTGTGGAAAATGTTTTTTTGTTTTCCATCTCTAGTTTTCATTTCTATTTCTGTGTTTTCTTTTGTGGAAATTGTTGGGAGGCCGAGCTATTGAGCTAATGGCCGGGTTGCCGAGCTACTAAGATCGCTATCATCTGATTTATTCTTTGTGATTTATCTTGATTTATATTGTTGTTATATCTTATCTTTTCCTTTTATTAGATTTGTTTGTATTTAAGGTTGTTGTAATCTAATCCTAAAAAGTAAGAATCTAATCTCTAAAATTTAAGAGAATTCTTCGGATCTACTGTGTATATATTTGTGGTATTCTCAAGGGAATAATATAAAGAGAATTATTCTTTCAAAAGAAGATTTCTTCATGGTATCAGAACAGAAATTATTTCCTCTTGTTATCAAACCCTAAGCAGCCAGTTGCTACAGCGACCAGCCACCTCTTAATCTCCTTTCTTCCTTTTACCTGATAGTACCAGAATTCTTCTACAATGGCTGGTAGCGGTAGTAAGTCTACCCAGATTATTCCCGCACCAAGCAACAATGTTATAACCATGGATAATAACAGCATGATCGCTATTACGGGACACAAGCTCAGCGGTCAGAATTATCTCCAATGGTAACAATCAGTGTTGATGTTCATATGTGGCAAGGGCAAAGACGACTACTTGATCGGAGTCATAGCCAAACCAGGAGAAGAGGAACTAGGATACAAAGGTTGGACGACAGAAAATAACATGGTGATATCTTGGCTCATCAATTCTATGACAAATGAAATAGGTGAGAATTTCCTTCTTTATGATACCGCACAAGAAATTTGGGAGGCTGCTAAGGAAGCCTATTCCCATATCAAAAATACTTTGGAGTTATTCGACATAGAAAGCGTGCTTGATGACCTAAGGCAAGGTGATTCCCATGTCACACAATACTTTAATTCCTTAAACAAGTATTGACTTCAATTGGATAAGTATGATACTATCCAATGGAAGTGCACAGAGGATTCAGCAAAATACAAGAGCATTGTGGAAAAGAAGAGATTGTACAAATTTCTTATCAGTTTGAATAAAAACCTAGATGTTGTAAGTGGGAGAATTCTTGGAACAAAGCCCTTGCCAAGTCTTAGAGAGGCCTTTGCTAAAGTCTAAAGGGAAGAGAGTCGGATGAAGATTATGCTCATGTCTACAAGTCCAACCTCGGAGCAATCGGCTCTAATCACCCGAGGAAGCCATCAAACTGCCTTCAAACAAAAGAAGGGCAGACCTTGGTGTGATCACTGTCACAAGACAGGACACACTAAGGATACTTGTCAGGAAATAGTAAGCCATCTGATTGGAAGCCAGCCCATGAAAGGAAGAGTAGAAGTGCTTTAGCTTCCAAGAAGGAAACCACAACAACCTCATCAGCTTCATCACCTAATCTGTTCAGTAAGAAACAGATGGAATGGCTTCAAACTATGTTAGAAAAGACCCAATTTTCTCAGCCCTCTAACTTGGCGTCCGGTTCCATAGCCCTTAAAGATAAATCATCTCATGTTTTAACTGCCAAAAGTGAGTTTTCTACTGTATGGATTGTTGATTCAGGGGCTTCTGATCACATGACTGGAGAATCTAATATACTAACTAATTTTCAACCTTGCAAGCAAAATTGGGTGGTAAGGATTGTTGATGGTTCACTATCAAAGGTAGCTGGAATTGGAATGGTGGCAATTTCAAATGATTTAACCCTAAAATCAGTTCTCTTGGTGCCAAATTTAGACTGCAACTTAATATCAGTGAGCAAGTTATCTACTGATTGTAATTGTGTGGTTAAATTCTCACAAAATTTGTGTGAATTTCAAGACCATTGTTGTTAAAATCCCGATTTTACGCGTACGATTTTACGATTCGAAGACCCCCAAACGATTCAAATCCCATGTAAAATCCAATTTGCAATAAAATCCTATAAAATCTCGATTTTACATGTACGATTTTACGATTTTCCGCTTCAGAGATCCCCAAACGATTTTACGATTCAAAGACCTCTATTGATTTAAGTTGTAATTTAGAGGATGCTTCCAATGTCTCAATGTCACATAGCATCTGACATTGGAACTTATGCAATAAATTGTTATATTTTGCCTCTAAATTGGAACTTGATTTAACATTGATTGCATAAATTCCAATGTCACATAGCATATAACATTAATTGCATAAGTTCCAAATACTTGATTTAAATTATAATTTTTACTTGATTTAACATTGATTGCATAAGTAAATCAAGACAAACAAGTAATTAATTAATGGACCACCCAACCCCAAATTGGGATATTACTTGATTTAATCAATGTTAAATCAAGAAAAAATTACAATCTAAATCTAATGGAAGACATTGGAAGCATCATCTAAAGAATTTTAAGCTATATTTTACCTCTAAATTACCCATATTTTGCCTCTAAATTGCCTATACCAACCTGTTAGTTTTTGAGCTATATTTGGGAAGTATCATTTTTTGAATTATAATAAGGAATAATAAAGTTATTAAATAATATTAATTCATTTTCTACAAAATTATATTATTATAAACATATATTTACAAAAATTAAAGGGTATTTTTAATTATCTCTAAAATCTTACGATTTTACGATTCGATTTTACAATCCAATTTTATGGACCCTTTGTCGATCCCACTTAAAATCCCGATTTTAACAACCTTGTTCAAGACCGGAGTTCAGGGAGGACTATTGACAGTACTGAAGCATGTTCGGGCCTCTACATCCTTAAAAAGACTTCTTCTAGCAATAAAGTCATTCAATTCAGCAACTGTTCTTCTTTTAAACCAGCTGTTTATTTATCTAATTTTCATTCCAATAATGGTGCTATCATGTTATGGCACTATAGATTAGGTCATCCTAATTTTGTTTATCTTCAGAAATTGTTTCCCTCATTGTTTAAGAATAAAGATCCCCATTTGTTACAATGTGAAATCTGTCAATTCTCTAAACATATACAAAACACTTATCCCAGCCAAGTTTATACTCCATCTTCGCCTTTCTCCTTGATTCATAGCAATGTGTAGGGGCCTTCTAGGGTTAGAAACATTATTGGGGCTCGTTGGTTCATATCATTTATTGATGATCATACTCGCTTAACGTGGGTATTTCTTATAAAAGAAAAATCTAAATCTGGTTCTATCTTTCAAACTTTTCATTCAATGGTGCAAAGACAATTCAATGCTAAAATTCAGATCTTGAGAACAGATAATGACAAAGAATACTTCAATTCTATCCTTGGTCATTATCTTTCCCAACAAGGCATAGGACACCAAAGCACTTGTGTTGATACCCCCAACAAAATGGGGTTGCAGAACGAAAGAACCGACACTTATTGGAAGTTGCGAGATCCCTATTGTTCTCTACTAATGTTCCTCTGATTTATTCTCTATGATTTATCTCGATTTATATTGTTGTTATATCTTATCTTTCCCTTTTATTAGATTTGTTTGTATTTAAAGTTGTTGTAATCTAGTCCTAAAAAGTAGGAATCTAATCTCTAAAATTTAAGAGAATTCTTAAGATCCATTGTGTATATATTTGTGATATTCTCAAGGGAATAATATACGGAGGATTATTCTTTCAAAAGAAGATTTCTTCATCTTTTCTATAGAAAATTAGAGAAAAATAAGAAAACACGCTCATTTTTTGTCAAATATGAAACTAGTTTTAGACTTTAGGAAACGAGAAAACGTGTTCGAAATCAAAAAAAAAAATTCTACAAACCAAAGTTAAGGTAAAAAAAATTAATTAATGTAAAAAAAAATAATGGACTCAATCGACAGCGAAGGAACTGCGACAGAACAGATCTGGGACTCAAAGTGACAATCGGTGACAAAGGAAACAGTGAAGCTCAGCTGAAGAGGAAAGGTCACTAGAGGAAGCTGAAGGGTATGCAATGATCGGCAACGGTTAGTGACTCATGACAACTCACAGCGACGGTCAATGACTCACAACAAAGGATCTGTGACCATGAGTGGCAAAGGACTTGTGAATCTGAAGATGAGAGGCTGATGGAGGAAGAGGAGAGGACGGCGATGCCCAGCGACGAGGAAGAAGCTCTGCTCTGCGACAATCAGTGACTCAGATTTTTCACTTGTGCAAAGATGAAGGATGAATGATGGAGGAAGACGTGAAGAAGAACGATGAAGGGTTTTGTGGAGATGGATGCTACCAGATTTGAACTCGGGGCTATCCAAGGGAAAACATGGGAAAAATTGGAAAACACGGTACCATTTTAACAAGGGAAACATCAGAAGAAAAGATATTTTCTGATTTCCAATATAAATTTAGAAAACAAAAAACTTGTTTTCTGTTTTCTAATTTGGAAAAAAAAAAACAATTTGAACACAGTTTCTAATTTTCTATTCCTGTGGAAATTGTTTCTGGAAAACTACTCCAGTTTTCTATAAGTGAACAGCTCTGAACTTCTCCAAATTTGTCCAACTGAAGAACGAAACCAGAAGAGGATTTATCATGCATGTACTCTAGAATTTTGGGCCCCAAAAG
Organism: Diospyros lotus; assembly: GCF_014633365.1. NCBI lineage: Eukaryota > Viridiplantae > Streptophyta > Magnoliopsida > Ericales > Ebenaceae > Diospyros > Diospyros lotus. The sequence goes on from NC_068352.1 coordinate 31,929,251, forward strand.
ACCTTCCTAGCCCTTCTTTTGGCTTCTTTAACTAGGGCTTGAGTGCAGGAGATTTGCTGCCCATTCTCCCCAGAAAGTCACCCCTTTTGCAGGGAGAAATCAGCTCATCTGCCCCCTTAGATAAAATGCCTACAATTAATTAACATGCCCTTGTAATATATGCATATTAAGTCTCCCACACTTGAATAAATTCCATTTATCATCCTTTTCTTCTTTGGTAAATATACTTTCTAACCGTTAAATTAATTATTTAATCCTCAAAATAAATAATAATCACTGATGTTTAGTCTCTACAACAAGCTAATAACATGTTAAAATAATGTTTTTAATCTCATCATTAAAGATAAGGAAATAGGCCCCCAAGTTCGGTTTTTAGATATAAATCCCAAATCTGCTCACTGGGCCTCCACAGTTGATGGATTGCCAAGGTCTGACAACCAATTTTTTTAATTCCCAATAACCCTTCTAATTATCCCTTTAATTAAAAGAAATAATTACAGGTTACTACAATATGGGTATTAGCATTATCTTTGATGTGGAAGATATATCCTTGTATCAAGGCCATGATAATGAAATGAAACAAAATTCCATGAAAACTAGACTACCACCAACCCCTTGCTTGAAAGAAGAAATAGTTGATCTCATCAAGTGGTTTCAACACATGGAGGTGGTTTCTAGAAGTATCTCATCAAATGGAGGGGATGCCCATTGTCAGAATGCACTAGCATCAAGAGTTCCAAAGGCTTGATCATATTTTCATGATATATATCATGTTTCAACTCAAAGCAACCCAACCTTCTGAAGCCAGGGAGAGATGACAGAGAATGTTGGCGGCAGCATCCAAAGACACATAAGAGGCATGCTAAAATTGGTTCTAAGCCCAAAGCATTGTTTGGAATGTTTTGGATGAAGGTGGAACCTCTTGGGAGCTTTGTTAAGCCTAGTTTTAATGTTTTATGCATCAATTTTTTATTTTTATTTTTGTTCTATATTATGTCTCTTAGTGTCTTCTGTAATTAATGTGTTTAGGTTTTAATTTATGGTCTTCTCCTAGTCTTATTATTAGCATTGTTAGTTTTTGTTTGGTTTTAACTAATAAGACTAATGTTACAAGAGCTCTATAAATACCATTATAATCCACTCGTTTTTAGTGGTGAATGGAACAATTATCTTCAGTTTCCTCAAAACATGTTATGCTTTCTTTGAATTGTACAATGCAATTCTAATTCTAACCTTAGGTGTGATGCCTAGAAGATATTTCTTCCTCTCTTCCCTAATCTTCAGTTTCATATGATTATTTTCCTAACCCTATTTCCAACCCCTGAAATTCATCTTTCCAGTTCAGCTTCCTTTTACTTCTATAAATTGCCCCCATCAACCCATTACATACGTGAACCCTAGAATTTTCAAAAAAATTTACTAGCCTTCTAAGCCTAAATAAGCCCCAACCAGCAGTTATTTTCATATTACCATATCTGTCCTACATCAGTAGCCTTCCTCCTCGCCACATATGTAATCCATGATTTGAGTCATGGATCGTGCTATCAAATAGAGATTCGAATTGTGAATCAAATCAAATCGTAAGATTCAGTATACATTTTTAAACCAATAAATCTATAAAATTCAAACACAAATCTCATGTCACTCAACAAAACTAGTAAATATTCACATGGAATATCTAGCATCATATATACCATATATACATTTTCATATAGGTATCCATATACATGAATAAACATGTTATATCTAAGGTTGCTGGAACTAATTTCTTGGATAGAAATTCTACCACACTTACTCTCACACACTCACAGATTTGATCTAAGGAACAGATTTAATAGAATCAACAGAAAATAAAATAGAAAACAGAATTAAACCAAACAAGAAACACAAATCACACATCCACAAGAACATCAAGATTATCCCGGTTCATGCCATGTGAATGGCACTACATCCAGCCTCTAAGATCCTCCTGAGAGCAGTCTTTATTTCCAGAAAATGATCAGTACAGTAGCGGCCCTTCTCTCCCTTCTATTCCCGAGCGCCCCAATTGTTTTCCCCAAAGATTACAAAGCTAACAGCCCTAGCCTTTCTCTCAAAAACAATCAGCACTCGTTACAAACAGAAAAATGAGAACTCTCTCTCCATTTGCTACCTCTTGCCCTCTATTTATAATAGTGGGTGGATGTCCCAATGAATATTATAGATATTTATAGTTTAACCCCCAAACTATAACTAATTACAATTTAGGTTACAACTTCTATCTAAAATCTTCAAAAGGAACTCTAGCAAACTGACATCATTCACTGCTACTGCCATCATCTTCTTCTTATACCATATACTCGAGACAACCTTTAACAAAACACATATATATTCATACATATACAACTATATAAACATGCATACACATACATATGGAAATGAAGATGAATGGTAACTGTAGATTTTTGTGATTTTATTTCCACTAAACATTCTAAATTTGGGCTGTGATAAGTATCACACAATTCCCTTCCGATTCTTTCCAATTTTAGATACACCTATAGATTCAAATTGTTTTAGTTAAAATTTGTATCAAATAGCACAATTCTAGTCGTGAAATGTGCAAGCCTAATAACTATGTCATGGGTAACCTTAATGGGTCATTATCCAAAAAGTTTTAACGTATACAGTAAACCATATTGCCTAGGCTGCAAAAATACAACCTTTACCCTGTGCTAAAACTACCCTCAATTGGTTAATAGCTACTGTAAAACAAATTGTCTGCACTCTCCTATTAATTTCTGACAACATCTAACATGTAAATTTTTCATCATTAATTAAACTGCAGCCTGAGACTGCCAGGAGCATTTATAGACCAGAAAGCAAGAAGATTAATCAATCTTTCAGGATGATTCCTGATTTGCACTCAACAATCTTGCACTTCATAAGTTACTTTACATACCAAAGGCTCCAGTCTAGGATTGTGAATCATGGTTCTAAAGATTAATGCTAATTTCCTTATTTGTCTTCCATTGCCCCACACCACGGCCACCAAAAGTAACTTCTACTTGAATGGAATGGAGCCCACATGCATATTTTCCTCCTTAGATGCCACGACAAGTGTTATTTAATCATCAAAAAGCAGTTGCCAACAAATGCTGGTCATGATGAAAACCTCAATCAAGTATCATTTCATCGGAATAACAATCACAGAAAATAAGGACACAAAATTTCCTTGGAATTCAAATCAATGACTTTTGAAGAAAAATAACCTGTATTCCCAACAGCAGCAGCAGCAGCACGTGCTCTTTTTTCTGCATTAGCCATCTCAGCACGGAGCTTTTCCAACTCGCGAGCCATTGAGATCAATTTCTTCTCCAGCACCTGACCATGTTCATAATTCTCTGCATATCCCTTCTTCTCATACTCAATGGCAGCCCTGTTGCAAGCAAAAGGAAGAAAAGTCAACATTCAGAATAAAAGCTTCCAGTAGTCAACCTATGAACACAATTACCGTGCACGCTGCAACTCCTGTTTCAGACCCTCGATTTCTGCCTTCAGAGCTGGGGCTTGTTGTACATCTGCAGTGACCCTGGTTAAATCCTGAGTCATTGATTGAACCTTAGCTGTAAGCTCTTCTCGTGCAGCAGTAAACTCCTTAATATCACTGTGAACTTGCAGAAGCTCGGCCCTCATGGCCTTTGATGCACCAAGATCCATTTCCAATTTAATGGACTTCTCATACAGTTCTCTCATCTGCATATCCTTCTCTGCATGCAAGGAACTGGCATAGTGAGCCGTCTCTTGAAGCTCATGCTGTGCAGCTTCTAGTTCCTGCTTAAGAGCCACGTGGGTGGCAGCAAGTCTTTGATTATCAACCAAAAGGCCTTGAATCTCCTGATGTTGAGCTGCGAGTTGTTCCTCAATAATAGCTGGATGAGGAGGGAACTGTCTGGGGGCCATACCAAACTGGGATTCTCTCATTTCCTCAAGAAGAGCAGGATGAGGCCGTGGGCCAAGTCCTTTTCCAAAGGGGGGCTCGTGCATTGGGTGGAAGCCACCATGTGGAATATCTTTCATTGGATGAGGAGGTACACGATTTCTTCCAGACATTAGTCTTCAAATTTCAGAAACAAAAAAGGGTGGAATTCCTATGTTTTAATACAAAGCTTCGTGACCACAGCACCTGAATAAATAAGACAATTAGATAATTGAACAAATTTAGCATCTAAACCTTCAAAAATAACTCAAAAAAATCAGAAAAATAAACGATTGCTGAGATCTAAGAGCATAATTCAATAAGTAGTAATCGGCACATAAATGTAAGGTTCTCAACTGTTACCATTCGAATTTGTGCAGTCAACTAACATTATGTAAGTATGATCAACAACAGTGAACAGAAAAACTCAAAGATCAAACCAATCAAATCCCCGCAAAATAACAAATACGTAACTAGGAATTCTCAATACGTGCATCCATACCGCTTCCTATGAATAACCAAACCAAAAAAAATAAAAAATAAAAAGTTGTGGCAGATATACATTCATTCTCTTCTCATTTTCTAACTCAGTCCAAAATACAAACAAATCAAACTCCAAATTTCTGTTCTCATCCTTTCCTCCACTCCAGATTTCAACACACGAAATCGAAATAAGAGGCAGATACCTATACAAGAAAAATCGCAATTCCAAACAAATCAGCGACAGAATTCGTAAAGTTTCTCTCCGTATGCAACACACGGACAGACACGTTCACGCACTGCAAAGTAGGAAATTTTCGGAGCTCGGGGAGCGATAAAGTTTCTGTAAAACCCTAACAAAACACCGATGAAACGGAGATTCTCGGGGTCGAAGATGAGATCGCCGTGAGCTACGGTGAAAAACTGAACCCTAGAACGCAAAAAAGGAAGAACAAACCGCGTCGTTCACGAGCACGCAATAGTGGAAGGAACCCTAGAAGCGTTGGAATCACTGGCAGTGAGTTTACCTTCGGGGAGACGTCGACCTTGGCAGCAGCACCGAGTATTGCAGAGACCACATTGGGATACGCCTCAAGGCTTATGTTATGTATCCGCCCGAAATGGGTACGGGCCCGTTGGGCTTTCTCTCCCTCTCCCACTTGCTCCTTTCTTTTTATTTTCTCGGATAAAATAAATTCACAATTGAAGAGTTAATTCCTAAACAATATCTCCATATTGTATCAATTTTATAACGAATTTTACAAGTTATTAATTTTATATTAATTATATAACACCGCTAAATTTTATATAATTAATACTATTTTAGTCTATTAATTATTAAACTTTTTTAATTTTGTATGTTTGACTATTCATTTATAAACAATGGTCACCTCAATTCAAAATTTAAGAATGATTAAAAACATGATTTATCTGAATTAACTAAATTGAATCCATCGAACTTGAATGTTCAGTTTAGTTAATTTGTTTTCAAAAGTTTGATTTTTGATTTTTTTTAGTTGGAAGAACCAAATCAACAAAACTTTTAAATTATTTCGGTTTTGATATTTATAAAATGATGTCATTTTTTTTCAATTTTGTATGTTTTTTATAAATTATTTATATTTTATTTGCATTTCTTTACTTTAATCTATTTGGTTTGATTTATACGATTTTGGTTCGGTTATCGATTAGTTTAGTTTTTTTAGTTAATCGATCGGTTCAATTTTGTTTTACTACTCAGTTCAATTTAATTAGTTAGTAAATTTCGATCGATTTGATAACTGAACTAATTGTTTACTAATCCTTATTCTCATTTATAAGCTCTCATCACTATTCACTATATATAGAAGGTGTTACCTCAACTCTAAGTATGTTAAAAACACAACTCTTTGTATACTCTTATAGTTTTTAGCTAAACTAACCCATGGAGTATCGGCGTAAGAAAACAACACCACACGACCTCTAACTAGCTTCTATTTTACAGGCTCCCCGAGACTCGATGATTGATTAACTACAGATTTTATTATACTGTATTTAGACAATAATAATTTAATTTTTAAAAATAATTTTATAAAAGTTTATTACCAAAACATTCGTAAATTTTTGACTCGGAGTATCAAATTTATGAACTCTATATTTAAACTTGTAAATTTGTATTATTTTTATATGACCATCCAATTGAATTAACATCCACCACCAACTGAGTGAGATAAACTTTTGGAATAATAATATATAAACAATCAAACTTGGAGTTCGTATTTCCCCTTCTGGCTCCACTCAATATGCAAATTTTTGAGGTTTTTGATCCTATAGTCAAATGGGTATTTGTAAATTCCTTTATTGAAAGTAAGAATAATTTTTAAGATGTGAATCGTTGTTGCATTATTTGATTCCTTTTCAAACGACTTAATCCATATATTTTTAAGATGGGTAAGCATTATATGATCTTAAGCAATACTTAATCCATATTTCTCATACTACTTTAGAGTTTATGTCCCGTCAATCAAAATAAAAGAGATAATAACATGTAATAATTTATTAAGGTAGCGTTTGTTAAAATAAACAAGATAAGAGAGTATCAAAATAAGTCCGGAATGATTTTCGGACGAAGATATAGAATTGTTAAGATAAAGTTGGAAAGTATTTCAAGATTTTTATCAAACTATTTGTTAAATTTTTTAAAATGCATTAGAGGATATAGAAGTCATTTTTTTCTTATATGCAAGGATTAATATATACTTATTTTGAAAGAGATGAGAGATATGTATATCTTGAAATATCAAAATAAGAGGTCATTAATGATTTTTTTAAGAATAGTCAGATAAGCTTAACAAATGTGTTAGATATGATAAAAGTTTGAAATGCATCTCATATCTTGATTTTTTCATCTCATATCTTAATTAACAAACATCGCTTAAAAAGAACAAGCATCACCTTGAGATTGGGCAAACGCTTTCGCCTTTCACAAATTTAACCACCCTCCATCATAATCCATGCACAATTAAGAGGGGGAGGGGGCAGTGGGAGAGTCAAGAAATTTTTTTAGTTCAGATTAAATTATAATTATCTATAATAATATATATAAAAAATCAAAAGGCCAACCCCATCTGGCCTGGGGGGGGGGGGGTCCAACAATTTCACTATTCAGGAGGGCTGAGGCCTTCTACCAGCAGCATACAAGTCATTTCAAATCACTAAACATTGTCCAAAAGAAAATAAAGGATGAAAGTCTTGGCCATATTGCTACAGTGGTCCTAGAGGGAGGCAGAAATGAGAGTGCATGCTGCTGCTGCTGGTGGTGGTGGTGGTACCTCTTCCACTTGGCACTGTGGAATCATAGACCTTTTGGACAGATGCTGGATGGATGCAAATAGAAGCTACAGACAGACATCAAGTGCAGGTCACCTTTGAGTGAGATGTTGGCTTATGGCATATACACGACCAGGAACGTATGAGAAATTTCCTCAAGCAAGCTTTAAGCAGTCTCAACCCAAAGTGTTGGGTGCTCAAACCATTGGTCTCATTTCGACAAAATCTATATTTTTGCTTTGCCCTGTAGTTTGATCTTTTCTTACCTAATCATTTAAATTTTTTATTATTTTAATTATATGTCTCTTAATTTAATTTTTATATTTTATATTTTTTTAATCAACATAAATTTTTCATTATTTCAATTACACTTGTACCTATATTTTCAAAATCCTTGTACTTTAACATTTGAAAAAAAAATTAAATTGACTGTTTCAATTTATATTTTTTCTTTTTACATATCAAATATAAAAACTAAATTAAATAAAAAATATAATTAAAATAACAAAAAATTCAAGTTATCACACAAAAAAAATCAAAACACAAGAATCAAATAAACTCGAAAGTTCAAGTCTAAAAAGATAATTAAAATAATAAAAAATTTGATGACCATACCAAAAAAAAATAAAAATATAGAAATTAAAATATGAGTTTGGCCGTGTCATTTCAGCAGGCCGTTAGTTTGACATCCGTCTCTATTGAAGCCTCATGTATTTCGATTTCCTTGTAAATGATGTCACCAGTTAACTACAGAAGAGACTAAGGAAGATATCAGAGTCAAGCAGAGACTTGTATGAAAAGACCTTGTCTGCCCATGTGCTTGTGGCCTCACTATGACCTCATGATTTCTACTTAAAAACTGGGTAGAATAGATGCATAAATGACTCGAATGAAAGAGAAACGGTTAAATGATGTCTGATGTTTGACAATCACTTAAAGGGTGGTATTTGTCAAAAAGGGTGGTTGAAACTTTATATACACTAACTAAAGCCATTTAAATAATCATTTTTCAGCTCATTTGAGGGCAAAGAACACATGGGCCATTGCATCCAATTCACTAAATAAACCATCATCATTGTGCTTGCGATGCAGAACGCTAGTATTGCAACATTGGTGGGTCGGGTGTTCAAACTTACAACAATTACGATAACAACAACAAAAACTCGAGTAGTATTAGTAGTAGTAGGAGTCCATCTATCAACTATCATCTACCTACCTACGTTGCCGCTTCAACCTTCGCTTTGGAAACTGCAGCGGCACTGGAAGGGTAGCCCACAACGACTGGCCCTCACGCACAAGCTTGCAACCTAAATGTTCAAAATGGGGCCTCAGTGCGATGGAGGTCATTCTCAAATCTCTTGCTATATCAGAGGGATCCGTGCGGAAGTCGTCGGCAATTAGAGTGAGAACCAAGACATAGCTAATAAGAAGATCCGTCTTCTCATCAGGTAGCCGCCATTTCATATCTGAAAGAGCAAACATGGTGGAGAACTTTTGCTGTAAGATGCTTGGGATTTTATGATACTTGGCAGAGGAGGAACCTTCCGATGAATGTTTATCCTTGAACTTTAGGAGATGAGTGATGTATGAGAACACACAAGCGAGCCTCTTTTTCTCCAGGTCATCCTGAATACGAAGATTCAACTATTTTGTGAACATATATCGATAGCAATATACAAGATAGGGGCCTAAAGATGATCCCAACCAAATCAAAATGAGTTTGGAATCAAGGTTGCAAATTCAAAACTTGATCCAAACAATTGACAATGACAAATAAAACATCATCGGGTATTTTACACCAAGGGTATCATCATGAAGGGATGAAAATATGAGAATAATAGCATTTTGGAAAACAATACTTAAAAAGTGTTCATGTGCATGTTGAAATCTACCTGTGCTGGTAGGTTTTTAGCATGAATTCACACCAGATTACAGATATGGCACTTGTACACTCATTATTTGGCAAATAAAAAGAAAGTGGAAACCTAAATGCCCAACCAACCACGCAGTTACAGATATTAATTGATTACCTCCATATCTTCCAATTTATTCACCCTGTTGCAAACAAAACTCGGATAAACATCAGCTGCTACCTCTGATCCAACCTGTAGAAACTCCAGAATATCTGAAAGATAATCCCATTCTCCTTTGAAGATAATCTTGTCCAGTGGATAAGCCATCTGGGGTGTAGTAGCAGATAAATCATGGGGTGGAATATTGCGAGTATTATGGCTGTCAGTACTTTCAAGGGCCTCCTTATTTATCTTGATTTTCTCAAGTTTCTTGTCCAAGACCTCCTGGCTTTGAGGATCTTCCTTTTGTAATAATGACTGAACTTTCTTAGCCTGGAAGATGAAACAATTTTTACAAGCTTGATATTTGCAGATGAGTACAAATTAGAAAATAATAAAAGCAATTTATGCATTTAGTGCTAAAAATAATTGAACGACATCAAGTAAATGCCAAAGTTATCCTCCACATCCATAGGCTCATAGCCTATGGCTCATAGCCTAAGCACTATTGATAGTACACCAGCATTATGAAAAGAATGCACCATTTGATAAACATCCAGAATTAACTTCTGTCAGGAAAAGCTTCACAAACATGGGAACTCTCAAAACTCTCACAAATGGATATACTAAGAAAAATTTCTTGCACCATCATGGTATGTATACTAACATGTCAAAGGTTATATTCACAGTTATACCTGCTTGATAGACTTCTTTGTTGAATACATGAGTGTCAGATCTCTAATCTTATCTGCCTTGCTTTGTGCAGTGAGTTCTTCCTTGGAAGGTTCCTTCTCAGATAAATCAGGTTCATTAACTTTAGGTTCCAATCTAAATAACTGCAACAGAACCCCAAGTCAGACAGATTAGTTAAGTTCATTGGAAACTACATAATTAATATGTGTGCAATGAGCCAAAACTATTTAGTTTTTATTCAGTTCGACAAATCTTTTGTACATCCAAATCTCAAATTAAATGACCTAACATAAAAGGTTTTTAGCATAAGTTATAAGGAGCATCACACTAAGATGAGCTACAGTGACGCCACCCATGTAAAAAATTCAGCAACATGAATCCATTTAACATCCACTACAATTTCCTAAAATGAACACATAAAAGCAAATGAATCAAGTGTACAAGAGATTGCATAACATATAATGAAAATGATACTTTGGTTACACAATTCTTTTCCATCTTTAGTTAACGAAAGAACTATATGAACCAAAATGCTCATATTACAATTAAAGAATGGAAGGATGAAAAGAGAGAAGTTGATAAAGAGCTAAAACTAAACATTCAATTCTTTATACCTAGATTGATAAGAATGCAGGCACCTTAAAGCCTAATGGAACCAGGAAAAGGAAAATTCACTACCAACTGTGTCTTGACTGAAGTTAAAAACCAGAATTCCACAAACTCAAACTCCCTGTCTTTCCCATGCTTCACCAACCAAAGTATCAAAAAATAAACTTTTTCTTACATGTGGGCTATTTAAATCAAGGGACTACTACCAAAAAGAGAAAAATAAGGAAAACAAATAGTGACCTGAAAAAGATTTATCTACTAGACATGTTGATTACTGTTGCAGCATTCTTAAAACATGCAAAAGAAAGAGTCCTACTTTTCTTGCATTCCCATTCTTCTTGCCTACAGCTCTGTTCTAAACGAGAATTTGTCAAGGAATTGAAAACTTAAAAAATAAATAAATAAACTATCAACATTGATATTCTTTTCACAAATATCAGTTAGTTTTCTTCTCTTAATTAACCCTTTCAAAAATTTAAATAAATTAGCTTCAGTCCATTCACTTTCTTCTTTTATCCCTCCAAAAAACGTAATTCAGAAGATGGTAAGAAAGAAAAGCACATAAGATTCCAATTTCAAGTTGACATATCTGGAAAATGTGCAACAAATAGGAAAATTACAAAGTTAAAGTACATTATGTACCTTATTGGAAGCAATAGGGACAATCTTCAGCGTCTGGGATTCCTTATCAAGCACACCAAGAGCATAAGTACAGACCTGAGGTGCAATAGCCTCACCAGAATAATTTGTGCCAACAAAATCAACTTGTTTATTATTAGGGCCAACAATGAGCTGCAAGCGATTTGTACGCTTCTCATGGCGCAAAACCCTAATCTTGGACTTTGGCGACTCTTGATCGTCAAGAGGTTCAAAGCCAGAGGGGAAGTAACCGACAAGAGGAGAAATCTTATTTGGCTGTTCACTGAGCATCTCAATCTTCACGTTTACCTTCTCTTTCTTCTGTTTTTTCTTCCTTCTCTTATCCTTCTCTTTGCCCATAGTCATTGCTGTCCTCTCTTTTTTCTTTCTTGGCTCTCTTAAGCTCTATGGGATTGTTTGGGGGGGGGCGCAAAAAAACAAATTAGAAAGAAAGAAAAAGAGATAATTGGACAAAATGTGCATACCTTACATAGCTAGTAATATACACAAGAGCAACAGCAATTTGGTTAGGAATGGGATGTGTGAGTTTGGACCGGAGACCCATAATTGGACACAATGTGCAAACCTTCCATGGCTAGTAATATATACACACACACACACACAAAAAAAAGTAATTTGGTTAGGAATGGCAATGGGTGTGAGTTTGGACTAGAGACCACCCATTCCCATTCCCATCCTTCTAGGTATTCCTTAATTCCCTATCTGGGTCCTCGTTGGGTAGCAGGTACCTATTGGATATCCGTACTCAGTTAACTTCATACGAAAAATAAACTAAAAATTATTTTTTCACTCATTAATTACAAAGAAAGTAATTTTGGTGTTGCACGTGTGTCAAACGCCAAAATGGGGTGCACGACCGGTGGTGATCCCAATACTAGGGTGGCTCTAACCACCAAGACCAACAAATTGCTTATGCTAACATACCAATCACATTACCATATAAAATGGGTATAAATCCAATAACAGAATTACATTTAAATTCAATTGTTCTAATTGGAACAGTCTCTTAGTAGATCTAGGTTTTAGTTTTTTTGAAAAACCCTCTTTGCGGGTGTACATGTATATATATATCGGAAACTAAAAGATCGCCGGAATCTTACCAACGTCAAACCTGGTCGCGTCGGCAGAGGAGATACGGGGCGTTGGTGGTCTAAGGTGGAGGTCGGAGTTAACTGTGGCGGTGAGACGGACAAGGACGGAGGAGATGCGGCGGTGGCGAAAGGGGTTTCCAGCAGCTCTTCCGCGGTCTCCGGGACAGTGAAGAACGGTGAGAGATGATTGCGTTACTCGGCTAGATCTTGGCCGCGGTGGTCGCCACAGAGGTCGGAGATGGAGGTGGCTCGGAGATGCGCCTCCTCAAGCGGTGGTCGATCGAGCAACGATGGGATTTGTGGGAGAACCAAATCAACTCATCGATTTCGATTGATTCTCGATTTGGAGAAGGGTTTTGAATCTGCTTTGAGAGACGAAAGGGTTTTGCTTGGCGGTTCAGAGAAGGAGGGATTGAGGGCTCTTCGGCGGCTGTGCTTTAAAGGGCAGCTGCTTTTTTTTTTCCCCCTTTTTTTTATTAAAAAATTAGTATTTGATAAATATCAATTTTTCTTTTTAAAGCACATTTAAATATTTTAGAAAATTAATAAATCAAAACTAATGAACTCTTGCTAGAAATTAAAAATAATTTAAATTATAAAAAAATATTAAATATCAAACTCATTTATCTAAATAGTTTAATTTTAAATATAAAAGTTCTCTAATAAAATAATTTTAAATTAAAAATATCATAAAATATATTTTGATATAGCTAATAAGATAGTTCAGGTATATTTAAAAACTTGTGTTACTGTAACATTGTAAATTCAAGTTTTTTTTCATATATATATCGATAATTTGTGTTCATATGAAGGGTTAAACCCTTAATTCTGGTCCACGACTTATTTATTCGTCTAGTCAAGTCAAGAGTATGACGGATAATAAATTTTAGAGAAATTGGAATGATCCTGAACAAAGACTATACATTGGTCGAGGACATCTTAAATTTTTCATGCTAAATGTATATATATATATATATATATCTCTCGAAATACATCAATGAATAATTAATATGTTCACACCATTTAATTAATGCATTCACATTTGGAGCGACCATTCTTCAATTGTTTGATTTTTCTCAAAAATTTCACTTTTTTTCTAGGATAGTTATCATCGACTCTAGCAATACTCCCCTCTCCATTTTTTCAAAGACACACTCAAAGACTTTCCGAAATTGAAAGAATTATTCAATGAACCCAATACCATCATCAAGCTAAACAAAGATTTTGATTCCATCAGCATCATCAAGTCACAAAACTTTAAATCACTGATCAGAATGAAGAACAATCCTTATTACTACTACACTACACCAGTACAAATTATTCTCCTTATTTCCATTCTTCCAGCAATATTATATGAACCTTGTCATAGTGGAGATAGAAGCCAATCCTATTAATGTCGACATAGACATTGGGACGCCCCTTGTCTCTGTCCGCCTTATATCCAACAAAATTCCCAAAGTAGGACTCCCATACAGCCGTGCAGTAGAACGTTTGGTTCGGCTCTGGCTTCCATTGGTAATCTTCGCCAAGCTGGAGGAAGTGTTCGAAGTACTGCATGTTTCCAAATAGCTTGCAGTAGACGCGAATTGGCTTTGAATTGGGCGGCATGCCGTTGATGAAATGAACAGTGGTGCCCATCGCCCCCAGGCCCAAGAGGGAGAGGAGTGCCAGAGACACGAGACAACGCAAGCATATAGAACCCATTTCTTTCAATTTCTGTGTCGTTCTTCCATTGTTACTGAGTATATATATAGAGGTCGTCGAGGAAGAGGGCTTTAAAGAGCCCATTCACTGTGCCTTACCTTGTTCTAGGTTTGTTGGCATATTTGGTGGGTAACTAATTATTGTTTCCTTTATGATATAATAACACTAACACAATGCATGTACATAGAGGTCCCTAAAGAGGGTCTTAAAGAGCCCATTCACTGCACCTTAACCTATATTTGTTCGCATATTTGATAAGTAATTAATTAGTGTTTCCTTTCTTAAATTATGATTATGATACAATGTTAAGACGATGAGCTGTATCAATGGTATATTTTGGTGTGTTGGGGAGATGGCGGTTGAATGGAAAAAAATGCAATGAGAACTTTCCGTCTCTAATCCCTGACTCTCTCAAACAAGGAAAAGGCCTTTTGGAATTTTATATTTCATTTCATTTATCCATTCCATTTATTTTTATTTCATTACTAAATCTCTCTCACTGAAGCCCAAAGCAATTTTTCTTCCTTCAAACCAATTGCTGCAGATGAATACCAAGTTCCGCACAGGGTTCAGAACCCCAATTGGACATGAAGCTCGTGCACGTGCACATGCACATGCACATGCACAAGCCCATCTCACTTTCAGAAGAAAAAAAAAGATACAGAAAGCAGTATTTTCATTGGATTTTAACCAAAAAATGAGCAGTGCCATACCTGAGAGTTTGTAAGTTCTAAGTCGAAAGGTAAAAATGAGCCTGAATCAGTGTACATTCAATTTTTATTTTTTCATAATAAAACATCAAAAAAATAAATAAATATTCATACCATATCAAAGAAGAAAATCAAAAATTTTCTAAATGATCAATTAAAATCTACTCTCGGCAAAAATATCAATCAAGTTTACATAATCAAGTTGTTCGAGCATTTTTTTCTCAATAGACAACATAGCCAATGCATTACATCTATCTTGCGACATAGTTGAGCGGAGATAAGTCTTGATCAACTTCAACTTGGAGAAACTTCTTTCTGCAGATGCAACTGTAACTGGTATAGTTAACAAAATTCTGTAAGCAACACAAGCATTTGGAAAACACTCATCTATTCTTTTCAAATAGTTCACGACATCAATTGTTTTTCTTGTTTCTCTAGGTAAAGAGTATTTCAATATTGTCAGCTCTGAAAATAAATCATCTCTATCAATATCAGAATGACCATTATGCATCAAGAATTTTTCAAGATTCTTACAAGACCCAGCAAAGTATTATCATCAGCACACTTCAACCTCTTCAAATTAAACAAAAATCCAAACGTTTCCTTGTATTTTTTAAATTGTTCAAATATGGTTTGAAGTGAAGAACGAGCTCGATCAATTATGAAGAGAAAATAATTTACTCTAAAAGAATCTTCTGCTGATTGTGTTATCTCATCACTATCATCCTCATCAAATTGTTTCTTTTTTTGAATCGTGTGTTTTTCTCGAAATGCAGCTTCAACTCCCATTTCATTTGCCATTTCTTTCGCTTCAACCATGGACTTATCAAATCCAGATTCTCTATAGTCATCAAGAAATAAAAGAAATCCTTATAAAAGACTAAGAGCAACATCAATATCCATATTTTCAGTTTGAAGAAATTTACTTGCAATATTGATTGCATGCAACAACTTGTACCAAATTACCATGCCAAACAAGAACTCAAAATTCGAAAGTTCATATGTTGCTAAGGACTTAGCTTCGCTCCTTGCTTTAGGATCTTCACTAGTATCTACCAAGTCAAATAAAACATCTCTTATTTGTACAATTTGCTCTTTTATAGGCCTAACACTTTCAACATGACTTTCTCAACATGTTTGTGACAATGGCTCAAGTGTAAGACCTTTCACATGATCTTTGAAAATTTCCCATCGCTTGGTAGAAGAAGAAAACAATGTATAGATGCGTTGTATCACTCCAAAAAATGACATAGCTTTAGGACAACACTTTGCGATATCACATAATGTCAAATTAAGACTATGACAACCACATGGAGTATAGAAAGTCCTTGGATTTATTTCAAGTAGTCTTGTCTATACACTTTTTTGCTTCCCTTTCATATTAAACCCATTGCCATACCCCTGACCTCTTATATCATCAATGTCAAGCTCAAGATTGGTCAACACATTTTTAAGCTCGGTAAAAAGTTCAAGCCCTGATGTATCATCAGCCTTCAAAAATTCTACCCAATATTCTTCTACCGTTTTAGAGTTTGCTGAATCATCCACACATCGTATTACAAGAGATATTTGCTCCTCATGACTGACATCTAGGGTACAATCTAATATGATCTAAAAATATTTTGCTTGTTTAACTTTTTTGATAATTGAACTTTTCACCTCATTTGCCAACATTTGTGTCAATTCATTTTGAATTTTAGGACCCAGATATGTATAATGAGTCTCACGTGCTTGAATACGTCGAATGTGCTCTTTCATAATCGGATCAAACTCAGCAATCATTTCAATCATTTGCCAAAATAGACCATTGTTTTCCACATAAAGCTTCTCACAATCTCCTAGAAATTCCAAGTTATTTTTTGCCAATCTTTACATAACAGCTATTATCCTCTTCAACACTTGTCTCGAGTGTTCTCTTTCTTTATTGATTTCAATCTACACACTTTGATCAATTGTTTTATTTTTCTGCAGTCTTATTTCTAATTCAATCCAACTAGTCATGCAATCTATATGCTCCTTACTTGTTTCATGATTTTTAAGACTCCAACTCATATTATGCCAATCTCTGTATCCTTCATTTCCTAATTGACCAGTTTTACTCATTGTTTTTTGAGTCTTGAACAACTTGCAGCAAAAATAAAAAAATCATGTCCAAATGAACTGAATATACTAGCCATCTCCTATCATTTGTTTCTCCATTGGGTAGTACTCGTTTATATTGTGATAATTCAAAATGCCTACCAGTATTATCTTTAGGAAACAAGACTCTATCAGCTCTTTTTGAACCCTTCTTTACTAAGAAATCTCTTATATTTTGGTCAATTTTATCCCAACACTTTGGATCATAAAAATTAATCAACAAATCTTCATGTCGAACATTGTCGTCTTCTTCCTCATTTAATTGATTCACATCAACATTTTCTTCTTCTTCTTCCTCGTTCAATTCATTGACATCAACATAATCATCTTTGTCTTCATTTAATTCATCAACCTTTTCACATTGTTCATTGACATTGTCATTCCAAATTTCTTGCTCTTCTACCAAAGTTTCATCCAAATTTTCAACTATTTCTTCTCTTCCTGTTATTTTGTTGCTATTAAAGTATTTAATCATATCACCAGCTTGACATTGAACTAAAGATTCTTCACTCTGTTTCCTTTTTCTATTTTGAGCTCCAGACATGTGTTTAGGAGACATGATTTGCGACTATTGCTTAAGCCTAACAAAAGAAAAAAAAAATATTATAATAATACACAACACGCTTAAGCAATAATAACGTTAAACTTAATTTCTAAATTCTAAAAACTGGAAAAAAATAAAAATCCATCAATAATCCAACAGGTCAAGAACAATTCATAAATTTAAAAAACATGTCAACAACAATTTAATAATTTGCCAACAAGGCAACGACTTACCAACAATCTAAAAACTAGTGCATAAAAGCCAACAAGGCAACACCATTCATTTATATGCCAACAAGACAACAACAATCTAAAAAAATGCATAAATTCAAGAACAAATATTGCTTTATTTAACAATCCAAAATTGAAAACAATGATTAAATTAGAAAAGAAAAAAAATATTACCTTTCAAATTCAAGTATCAATCCTAACAGTTGAAAAGGGAAAGAGGCAGACAGCTCTTGTTCCTGCACACACAAAAAAAAAAAAAAAATCACTTATCCACTCAAATTCAACACAAAAATAATGGAATTAATTCTATTCACTCAAAAGAAACATATATAAAAATGTTATTAACACAAAAATCAAAATAAAAATTTTCAATCTTACAAATTAGGGCACTGTCACTTAAGGAGCTGAGCGCAGTTATTGAACCATGAACTAAAGGGAAGGAGACCAAGAGAGAGAAAGAAAGAGAGAGAGATGAACGGGAAAGACTAAAGAGGCCGAGAGGAAGAGAGAGTCAGAGACGAAGCTATCTGGCTTCAGTGAAAGAATAATAGATTAATGGGCCCAAATTTGGTTTGGTCATTTTGTTAGATTTGGGCTTATAAATTTGGGTGGGGAATTGGGATTAACTGAATAAGAGAATCAGCCATTAGTTAACTCTTAAAATTAGCCCATATATCTTAACAAAAGATTTCTAGATTTATGGGTCCCAAAAAATGACAGAATTTTGGGTCCTAGGTAACCGCCTCTTGGGCCTCTATCTTCACATTTACCTTCTCTTTCCTCTTTTTTTTCTTCTTTCTCTTCTCCTCCATTGCTGTCCTCTCTTTTTCTTTCTTTGCTCTCTCAAGCTCTATCTTAACAGATGAGAGCTTTGAAGCTCTATGGGATGTGTGTACATGTGTGTGTGTGTGTGTGTGGGGGGGGGGGGGGGAGGGGGGTGTTCAAAAAAGCAAGAAAAGAGCAATTTGGTTAGGAATGAGGTGTGTGAGTTTGGACCGGAGACACATCATTGGACACAATTTGCAAACCTTCCATATCTAGTAATATACACACAAAAAATAGCAATTTGGTTAGGAATGGCAATGGGTGTGAGTTTGGACTGGAGATCCCCCATCCCCATCCTTGTAGGGTATTCCTTAATTCCCTATCTGGGTCCAGGGTCCTCGTTGGGTAGCAGGTACCCATCAGAATCCGCACTCAGTTAACTTCATACGAAAAATAAACTAAAATATATATATTTTTTCACTCATTCATTACAAAGAAAGTAATTTTAGTGTTGCACGTGTGTCACAGCCCAAAATGGGGTGCATGACCGTGGTGATCCCAATACTAGGGTGGCCTTAACCACCAAGACCGACAGATTGGTTATACTAACATACCCATCACATTACCAAATACAATCAGTATAAATTCAATAACAGAATTACATTTAAATTCAATTCTTCTAACTGGAACAACCCCTTAGTAAATCTAGGTTTTAATTTTTAGAACAACCCTCTCTGTGCGTGTACATGTGTGTGTATATACATCGGAAACTAAAAGGTCGTCTGAATCTTACAAACTTCAAACCCGGTCACGTCGGCAGAGGAGATACGGGGCATTGGTGGTCTAAGGTGGAGGTCGGAGTTAACTGTGGCGGTGAGACGGACAAGGATGGGGGAGAGGCGGCGGTGGCGAAAGGGGTTTCCAGCAAGCTCTTTCGCGGTCTCTGGGACAATGAAGAACAGTGAGAGATGATGGCGTTACTCGGCTAGATCTTGGCCGCGGTGGTTACCACAGAGGTTGGAGATGGAGGAGGCTCGGCGATGCGCCTCCTCAAGCGGTGGTTGATCGAGCAACGATGGGATTTGAGGGAGAACCAAATCAACTCATCGATTTCTATTGATCCTATTGTCGATTTAGGGGAGGGTTTTGAGAGGCTGTTTGGCTCATCGATTTTTTTCATAGCTTTTAAGTTGTTTAGCCTTCAAGTTAAAAGTTAGATAGTGTTTAAACTAATATTGTGTTTGGATAAATATACTTTTAAGTTGCTAATTAATATTTATGTGTTTGGTTTGAAAGAGCTAATAAGTTATTAAAATTTGACAAAAAGACCAAAATAGACATAATGTTAAATGATGTAAAATTTTATTATTAAGTATAAATAAATTATATATAATTATTAAAAATATATTAATACAATATTACTATATATATTATATATGTTATATATAATAATAATAATATATATTATTTGTGTTATATATATATACGCTGCACTGCATGCAGCGAGCAAAACAGCAGCGGAGTGAGAAGGAGGAGACCTACAACGCGACGGCGACGGTGGATCTAAAGAAGGAGGAGGATCGGGAAGCGACGGCTGAGATGGGCTTACAGAGACGGCGATAATGGAGTAGGGCCTGTCGACTGCACTGGGCGACAGATCTGGAGAAGATGAGGGCAAAATGGTATTTTTCTCGATCAACTCTATAGCTTTTTTTCCCAAAGCTGGGGGCACTAGCTTTTGGCCAACATTTTTAAAACAGTTGATACACTATACAGCGTTAAAACTATTAATGTTTCCCAAACACTTCATCATACTAGCCTTAAAGCTGCTTATACAGCTTATACGCGATCAAACCGCTAAGCCAAACAACCTCTTTGAATCTGCTTTGAGAGAAAGGGTTTTGCTTGGCAGTTCAGATAAGAAGGGTTTGAGGGCTCTTTGGTGGCTGTGCTATAAGGGTAGCTTTTTTTTTATTTTTTATTAAAAACTTAGGTTAAATTCTTTTTGTTATTTTCAATTTTTTTAGTTTTTTTAAATAATAATAAAATATTTATATTTTAAAAAATAAAAAAATTATAAAAAACTCAAAATAACAAAAAGTCATTTTAATTATTTTCATTATAAATATGTTCAAAATTTTTAAAATACAAAAAATATTACAGATAAAAAAATATTTTTCCATTCATCTCAAAACACACTCAAAATATAAAATTCAAAAATAAAAATTAAAATACGAAAAAAACAATTCTTTAAAATTTGACAAATATTAATTTTTATTTTTAAAGTATATTTAAATATAAATTAAAAATAATTGAAATTATAAAAAAATATTAAATATCAAACTAGTATATCCAAATAGGTCAATTTTAAATTTAAAATTTCTCAAATGGAATAATTTCAAACTAAAAATATTATAAAATATATTTTGATATACCTATTGGAGTAGTGTAGATGGTTCACTAACATGTTTAAGAGTTTGCACTACCGTAAATTAGTAAATTCAAGTTTATCTTTATGCAGATGTCCATAATCTGTATTCATTTAAGAAATCATGTCTCTAGTTTTGATCTGCAACTTAGTTATTCATCTAATCAGACAGAGAGTATGGTGGGCAATGTGTTTTAGAAAAGGTGGAACGATTTTGGCCAAAGACTATACTTTGATATATTAATTTGAAATGATATATTTTAGAAAAAATTATTTGCAAGTGATGTATTTTGATAATTTCAAAAATAGGCTAAATTTATTCAAATAATTTGAAATATATCAATAGATAATTAATATGTTTACATCATTTAATTAATGCATTTACATTTAGAGTGAGGGTTCTTCAATTGTTTGATTTTTCTTAAAATTTTCTTTTTTTTTTCTAGGCTCGATTTCATCCACTCTCAAAGCACTACTTTGCTCTCCATTTTTTTTCAAAGAGACACTCAAAACTTTCCAAAATTGAAAGAATTATTCAATGAACCCAATACCATCATCAAGCTAAACAAAGATTTTGATTCAATCAACATCATCAAGTCACAAAACTTTAATCACTGAGCATGACGAAGAACAATCCTTACTGCTACTACACCACACCAGTACAAATTATTCTCCTTATTGCTTCTCGGTTTCCCATTCTTCCAGCAATTTGTAATGAACATGGTCATGGTGGAGATAGAAGCCAGTCCTATTAATGTTGACATAGACATTGGGATACCCATGGTCTCTGTCCGGCTGATATCCAGCCCAATTCCCAAAGTAGAGCTCCCATACAGCCGTGCAGTCGAACGTTTGGTTCGGCTTTGGCTTCCATTGATAATCTTCGC